>NC_139835.1:13976778-13986778 GCF_963691815.1 Echiichthys vipera | reverse complement strand
GACTCTGAGACGTGCCTGTTGCTATAGTTGTAATGTCATGAGCAGCTCAAGTTACCACACTCCATTTTACTGTCCCTTTAGCTGCTTCACCTACCTACAGCACAGATCAGAGAAACCAGAGGCGAGATCTCACCGAACTGTGCCCCGACTGTGACCATCAGGGGTCGGGGTCAGAGGTCAAAAGGACTGGTGTAGGGTCCTAGTGTTGTTATATATCAATTAGAGGACAGGCACAGGGGAGTTAAGCCCCCCTGGAGAGAAACAAGGGGCTGGTTGCCCACTTTAGAAGACCTTTATTTATCCTGGTTGACGTACAAACATTTCCACACATTCACAGTGGGAGTCGCTTCCGGTGGCGAGACGAGTAGTGATACAAATGTTGTTAATTTTCCTGATCTTGATGATTATGTTCAGACGTTCTCTATTTATTTCCTCACTCCCTCTTCCTCCTTGTTAAGTGAAGGACAGTCACAGAAAACAAACTCAGGGAAGTGATTCAAGGTTGCACATTCTTATGATGCAATGTTTGGGGATGGGGAAGAAGATAGCTCCATGTAATAGATGCTATCCTCCAGAGTGGGATCCTCACATCATAGCGTTGAGGTCTCATTTACTTTGGCAGAGACTTGCTCAAGTCAAGTCAACACACACACACACACACACACACACACACACACACACACACACACACACACACACACACATATACACACATACAGATGCATACAGACACCTGGTTTTGATTTCTGTGTGTGTGTGTGTGTGTGTGTCTTTGTGTTCGGCAAACTTAAGACCCTTCCCAAAGACAGCAAAGCAGAGAGCAATCACTCGAGTCGCTTTAGATTTAACCCAGGTTGCATCATGCTGGCTGACATGAAAGCACATAAAGGGATAAAACATAAATCCAGCAGCTCTCACAGACATCTGGTTACTAAGACTTAGTATTATACGCACACAGCATGCTGATACACAGGACGCAGACTTTGAACGGTTCATTTTCACAAACACACACTTTCTAGCAGATGACATTAGGAGCAGACAGAGAGAGGTAGATATTTTTTCTCAGAACGTCAGGATATAGTGACAGTTCAGAAAATATTATTATTTTTTTTTTTTTTACAGAAAGTTACAGACTTCAGCTTTCAAGGTAAAGACTGGGATTTTGGGCAAATTTAGAAACAAGTAAACACATCCTGTCCACTGCTTCAAGTCAGCATTAACCTGTCTAATGTCTAAACAAGACCAGGATCTTTCTCTCTCTCTCTCTTTCTCATGCCAAAGAGGTTTGTGTGCCTAAACATAACCATAAGTTTATCACGCTTTACACTACGATTCCATAAGCAAATGTTTTGCAACTTAACACATACTTTCATTCAAATATTTCCTCATTAAAACGTCAGTAGGGCAACATTGCTTTTCTCTTCAAACTTATTTTCTGGTGTTAATTAGAAGTGTACAAATGCAGTTTATAGAAATAAAGAGCTGCAAGAAAATATATGTTGTAATGTACTTCTAATCACAGTCTGCATAGGCAGGAGGTCGGGGTAGATGGGTTAAACTAACACAGGATTTCCCCCCTAGAAGACGCTGTTCTTGTCCTGAGTGAAACCAAGAGTCAACACGGACTTGGTTAGCGTACTTAACCTGCCTAACATACTTAACCCACGTCACGTCACATAACTACTCAACTTAACTTAAACGTGTAACTTCAATTAGAATATAAGCATGCTTGTTTCAACCCAGCTCTCATGTTTTTCTAAGCATAACCAAGTCATTTTTATTACGTTCCCTATGGTAACCGAGTGTTCAAAACAGCGGCTATTTCACAACATTGATGGCCGCTAGTCCCTTGAATGGCCACATGCAGTTTGGTTGTTTGGGAACGTACTGTTTAAGGAGACAATTCAACTTTGTATGACATGATTGGACACCTTCACCAACACATGGTCTATTTTTCTGTATTTCAGACAGAATGTAAATCTGTTTGTTAATGTATTGAGCATTTTTAGCAGGTCATATTTTATAGTAACACTTAAAATATAACATATAACACTCATGCATCACATGTGCTCGAAAAAGTTAGATTCCTAGTTCTGCTGCTTTAAATCCCGCAGAAAGACATTGTCTAACTATGACAAAAAAAGTACACGTATATAAATCTTAGCAGATTAGGATGCTTTCCTTTCATTAAGCTTATCTAAGTACACTGTCCTATCAAACATAACGTCAACAGAATCCCTTATAGCAGCAGCTCTTGTCTTCCCTCTGCTTCCTGTTGTGTCAAAGTCTATCATCAAATAATTTCTGCATGTCATCACATCATTATTTCTACATAAGCTATTAAACTTGAACGTAAAGCGACGTGAAATGTTAAGTTTAGCTCACCTCTTTATATTTAGCCCCACTCCATAGTGTCTAAAGACAGCTTGGACTATAATCACATGAATTAGGTGATGCCAAAGAAAGCATGACGGGGAGACTAAACACCAAATGGAATCTCTCCCTCCCTCTTCCTATTTCCTTTTCCCCCCAGCTCTATCTCTTTTACTTTCTTTCTACTTTCCCCTTTCTTTATTCTCTCTCCCTCTTATGGGTGTTTCATTTACTTTACTGTGAGATGAGAAGCAAGTGGCCATCCTTCAGTCTGAGAGCTCATTCAATGCCACACACTTATAGATATGCTTTACACACACACGCACGCACACACACAAGCACACAAAACCATGTAATAGAGAACCTTGACTTTCTTAGCTCGTCATTAATTTCTGTGTTCAGGCTGAAAGCACCTGCTGAGTCCGCCTGCTATGGGATTTTAAATACTTCACATGAGGCTTATGTGAATGTATATATGTGTGTGGGTTTATGTTTCCATTAGTGCGTGTGTGAAAAGAGCGATAATTCAGTTTCCACTTACTCAGAAAGCGTTTCTCTTTCTCACTCTCTCTCTGTCTCTCCCTCTCTCTCTCTCTCTCTCTGTCTCTTTCTGTATATCTATAGAAAGCACTGCTCATTCAGATATACATCACACATACACAAATAAATAAATAAATGGAAATAGCATCCATTTATACATTTTGGCCCATTAGTTCTAATGACTGTCATTTTATCCACAATGAGCCCAGTGTTTCAGGTGTCTGCCCATTCATCATCGTTCTGATTCAGTGTTGATTTGCCTGGACAGCGAAGCCAAAGCGCATGATCAATGAGTCTTCCCGCTGTGTTGAATTCAAAAGGAATGACCCCGCTCTCTTTTTCTCCTCTCCCCTCATTGCTTTCTCCCAGTGGAGGGAAAATGTAAGATAGACACGAACGTCCCTGGTATACACTCACATCTGTCTATACTTCGTAGCTCTTTTTGTTTCATAGTGGATACAGCACGTTTCCTTTAGTAGCAGTAGTATTGTGATGCATATAACTAATACTTGCAGCTTGAAAGTCTTCACTTGTAGAGAAATAAACATGTTAGTAAAAGGGTGAAAAAAATCACTATAAGATCTTGCTAATGTTTAACTGCAATTAAGTAGCTTCACACCAATTTAATAGCGTTGAGATGGGAAATTGCACTCAACAAGTTTTTTTCTCTGAGATATTTTCACAGTGCTCTAAACGAGAAAATTTGGCTATGGCAGCAAGTTTGCTTTTAATTAATTTGAGGAATGTACAAGAGATCTGGTAGTGTGATATTTCACCCTTAAGTGTTTACTAGATGTTTAGTATTCAGCAAGAGTAAATCTGAATCTAAATAATTCATCTGTAAATGCTTACAGGATGGAGATAACTTTATTTTTCTCTCTGCTATCTACCCCTCCTGTCCTCTTTCTTCTTCCTTCTCTGACTCCAAATTCCCTCTTTCCTACCTCTCCCTCATCAACTGCCCTCCCATGTCTGCTAAAAAATAAACCTAAACCCAAATTCCCTTTACCTCCTTGCTCTCGATCCCTCCTTCTCTTTTTACCTTTTTTATTTTTATTTTTATTTTTCCTTTTACCTCTTGCATGTCCCTCTGTTTCTCTCTTCCACCTCTCCTTCTCTCCATCTTTTTTTCAGTGGGAAGAGATCAGTGGGGTGGATGAGCACTACACTCCCATCAGGACCTTCCAGGTCTGCAATGTGATGGAGTACAGCCAGAACAACTGGCTTCACACCAACTGGATCCCTCGCCAATCAGCCCAGAAGATCTACGTAGAGCTGAAGTTTACCCTGAGGGACTGCAACTCCATACCGCTGGTCTTGGGCACCTGCAAGGAGACCTTCAACCTCCTGTACCTGGAGGCAGACGACGACCAGGGCAGTCACTTCAGAGAACACCAGTTTACTAAGATTGACACCATCGCCGCTGATGAGAGTTTCACCCAAATGGACCTCGGAGATCGCATTCTCAAACTCAACACTGAGGTGCGCGAAGTGGGTCCCATGACCAAGAAGGGCTTCTACCTGGCGTTTCAGGACGTGGGTGCCTGCGTAGCTTTAGTTTCAGTGAGGGTTTACTTCAAGAAGTGCCCCAACACTGTGAGGAATCTGGCCTCCTTCCCTGATACAGTGCCCATGGACTCCCAGTCACTGGTGGAGGTCAAAGGCTCATGTGTCAATCATTCCAAGGAGGAGGAGCCTCCACGAATGTACTGCAGCACAGAGGGGGAGTGGCTCGTGCCCATTGGGAAGTGTCTATGTAACCCGGGGTTTGAGGAAAGAAGCAACACCTGCCAAAGTAAGACAACTCTTCTTTCTCTCAAGCATTTTATTTCTTCATTCTCTCAAACTTTCTGCCATTGTTTAAAATACGATTCAATACAATGTTAGCCAAGACTGCAACGTGTGCAAAAGGTTTGATGAGAAGACTGTCACACTTCATATCTGTCGGACCAAAACCTTTAATGTCTGAAGCCCCACCTTAACGTGTGTGTGTGTGTGTGTGTGTATGCACATTCTGTATGTGAAATACCTTCAAAAGAACCCAATAATCCCTCAGTGTTGCTGGATCTTTGTATATGCATGTGGGTGGTGTGTTAGCCAGGTCTTTGAGCTACACAGTACAGCATGCAGTAGTTCAATAGTAATCTTCTGTGCGACACATCATTAGCTATGGGAAGATCTTAACCAGAGTAGCAGGGATGGGACTGATAACACAGAAGAAAGGAGCGAGCTGGAGTGGATGCTGAATAATGGAATAGTTGCGGTGACGGTTGTGGGTGTCGGTGGAGTCATGAGTGGGTAGACATTGGAGTCTGGAGATACTCGATCTCACCTCAAAGTCTGTTGTTGCCTCAGAGGTGATTGCTAAAAGCCAAAAAGTATATGTCTGGCTGCCTGTCTTTGCCTTTCTTTTTCAGACTGTCTGTGACATCATCATCATCACACAGGCTTTTCAGGGGGATTGATTTGAGTTGTAGCTAGTAAGTTACTGGAAATAATCAAACTGTCTCAATGATGGAAGTCACTAAATATATTTCTTTTGGATGCTGAACACCATAAAGAGAGTTGTGCCAGCAGATGCAGCTGTTTTTCAGACAACTTGCATATTAACTGTCCCTTGACTGTCACCTCTACTACTTAGCCATTAAGCACACAATGACCCATAGTAACTTTTAAACCCCCCTTGGGATCAACCAACCAGTGAGTTCAAAGGTCAAGCCTTTCTTCTAAGCACATAACATCACAGTGTGATTAAAAATTGTCCGTGTGATGAGTTATTGACTTCCAAAATGTTTTTTTTTTTTTTTTAGTGTTTTTCCCCCCTTTCATAGGGTTGCATGTATGCACACAGGAATACATAACTACATAACACAATTACATGTACTACGTGGCCTTTGTGGTCAGTGAAACAGCTTTCATCAATTACTGTACAGTTGCATCTGTAGCTCATCCAGTAGAGCATCTCCATGAAAGTATTTTCATAGTGCCCTAGTGTCTTTCAAGTAAGTGTCATATCCAAAAAGCACATGCTATATCTAAATACCATTGTACGTGATGTAAAATAACAATAGTGATATATAGTCGCCTACTTCATGCTCCACTGGTTTATGTTTCTGTGTCCATACCAAAGAGAAAGAGACAGAAGCTCCGGCTACATGTGCCATGAATCCCTGACCTTCTCTTTGTTGTGGATGGTTTCTCTGCTCCATATTGACTAGATGTGTGCCTCTTTTCTCAGTTCCAACAAGCTCCTCACTCTGCCACCTCTCCACTGCTGCTGTTCCAGTATCTGTTCAAGTTAAAACAAGAAGTTTGAAGAAAGTTTGCCTTTAGCTCTTTTTGTCTTATTGTGGCTGGCCCTAAATGCTCCCATGCTCATCAACTCTCTCGTCTCCAGAGCCATGCCCAGTGTTAATTTAAGATCAAAGGCAGTCTCCCAGGTCAAGCCCCTGCTGTCAGGGCCAAGGGAAGCTCTTTTTCTAGGGCTGTGGACTGCGGACGAGCATGTCTCACTGTCCAGATGCAAGGAGAAACTTTGCCGCAGCTGTCAGATGAAAAATGTACAAAATGTAAGCAGATTGGGGGGGATGGTAAGCTAAGGCAAAAAAATGACAACAAATAGAAGAATATGAGAAATAAATGGTGTGTAAAGAGTGTTAAAGAATAGCTCTTAATTGGAAGTGTCCCATGTCTACATGCAATTTCAAAATATTTTTCAAAATTATATTATTGAATGAAAGATAGATTTTTTTTCACATTATAACATTTTATACAAAATCATGACAGCTTCATTTTGCCAATTTAGTCTTTTCCTTAACATTTGAAAGGGCAAAAAGCTTGATACAACAATGTGACATTATGTAGACAAATGTCCCCTGTCTGTCTGCCTACTACCCTCCTTTCACTTCCTGTCTCTCTGTGAATTGTGTGAATGTTTGGGTGTATTTGACAATCTCTTATTAGTTTCAGAGAGGTCTAATGGACTCTAATAAGGTCTTATGTTACCCTGGAATGGGACAGCTGCACCAACAGGCCCCCACAGCCCCTGCGTGCAGCCATCGGGGGGCCCCGATGGCCAGCTTGCTCTCCAGGCCCTCTATGTTAACAGATAGATGAGTGCACGCGGTTAGGTCACCACACAAACAGATAGGGAGAAAGATGAAAACATGGTTGCAGTGCTACAGCCAGATAAAACAGAGTAGAACAGATGTCTAAACCATAGTTTCTCAAGTATTTACATGTCACAGACACGCATTAGGCCCCAAACCACTGCACAAATGCACATTCTATAATAGGATAGAGACTACATTGTTGTTCCTATAAAATAAACAAAGAAAACTAAGTTCAGCAGACACCACCAGATCAATAATCTAGTCATTAAACATGCAGGCTGTCAGGCAACAGCAGTTAGGTGGATTTTCGACCTAGAGTTAGATGTTTGGATTGGGGTGTAGTTGGCTCTGACTGCTCTGAGTCAGATGTAGATGGAGCTTCTTTGCTGAATATTTCATGTTGTTTTTTTGACCAAATGCCTCAAAGCAGAATCTTCCGTTTAGCTAAGTCTCTGTTAGTGTGTGTGTGTGTGTGTGTGTGTGTGTGTGTGTGTGTGTCTGTGTGTGTCTGTGCGTTTGTGTGTGTGTATGTGAGGAAACGAGCAGTTGCCTTTGTTTACACAGACTCTGAAGTGTGTTTAAGGGCTTTATTAGAATACACTCCATTATTAGACTGTCATTATCTTGCTTGGCTGTTTGTGTGTGTGTGTGTGAGTGTGTGTGTGTGTGTGTGTGTGTGTGTGTGTGTGTGTGTGTGTTTGTGGATGTTTTTTCAGTGGCGCCTTCAAAAGAACACATGAATTCTGTCTGGCTGTGGCAGCAGGACACTGTGTGTGAGACGCTGTTATGAGAGTGTGTGTGCATGGATGTGTGGCTGCGTGACATATTTCACAGCATGTCGTCTATATTGCCGTGAGCATATTTTGATATTTCATCATCCCTATCAGAGCAGTTGTCATCGGATCTTTTGTCAGGGAGAAACACGGAGAGTGGATATGTGCCGTTTTTCAGACTGTACGAGGTGAATGGACGCGTCAGTCATCGTCTGGATTACTGTATGTTTTGTGAGCAGGCTTCGGCCTTTCCACAGAGAATGTGAGGCCAGATCTAATCTCACTAAGTCAGTCTTTCATCTGTCATTAGAACAGACTGGAGCAGGTGAACTAACTCCTATCTACCATCAGTGTGAAATTCCTGCAACTCTAATTTGATCCTAAAACAGCAAACGGATGTCTGTTGAGTTTTTTTTGTGTGTGTGTGTGTGTGTGTGTGTGCGTGCGTGCGTTCGTGCGTGCGTGCGTGCGTGCGTGCGTGCGTGCATGCGTGCGCACATGTGTGTGTGTGTGTGTGTGTGTGTTTGTGTGTGTGTGTGTGTGTTGGTGTGTGCATGTGTGTGTTGGAAAAACAAGCAGCTGTTTCGCTGCGAGTTGCGGAGAGACCCAGGTTTGCATTCTTCCTGGATTTATCAAGACACACAATCCTCAAACTCGCAGGCACCATAATGCTTATTATAATTGCGCATATAGAGTAAATCCATATACACAGACAAAGCGACACATATACTCAAGCCTACTTAAACCCGAGTTTCTGGTTCTGCATGGATTACTTACCACATCTTATTAGAAGTGTAATAAGAGAGGAAACCACTTGAAGTGAACATAATTTTGCTCAGTTTTGAAGCACTTAAAAATAAATATATTAATAGGATTTTTTAATAGATCATTTTGCACTGATGACATATGTTCTGAAACAGACCCTCAGCAATTCCAAATAGCAAGGCCTTTCTCTCCTTGTTTACTTCCTCCCCTTGCTTCCCTCTCTCTCAACTCACCCCTGTGGCTGATGGTCTTGGCCACCGGTTCAAAGTCTGTCGTCCATCTCATGTTGAATGTTTTATATCACTCTCCACTCTCTCGCTTAAGTGATTTAGCTGCTGCCCTCATGCACAGACATGCTCGGCTTTCAAGCAGACACATTAGACATCTTTCATTGGCTTTGTCATGCAAACCTACATCAACCTGACCAATGAAATGTAATTTTTTTTCATCACCTCCCCTGTAATGCTATTGGGTTTTGCTGGAACTGCCAATGAGTCTATCTCTATTCCATCGTATTGTTTTGGTTTGCTGGTCCCTATAGGGTTGAGGCAAAGTGAGGAAGATGTGGTGCGTGTGGTGAAGAAAGTAATTTTGCATTTAGCTTGCAAATAAGATATTGTTCTTTTGTAAGATTGTTTTGGAGCCTCTCTGCCCCCTATTGATCAGAAATCCTTCAATTTAGTACTGTGAAGTATAGTGTAGTTAAAAGTGACATCACAACCATACGGAAGTCCAGGCACTATATGGCTCATTTAAAAGCACAGTTTCTGAATATGAGTTTTGTGCATTTTCTCTGTGGATAGAACAATTTCATACTTTCACAGTATTCATTTAGCACGTAGACCTACTCTATAATTTAAAAGAAATAAACAGAAATCACATTGTTTACAAAATGGGATCTTTAAACATTTGACTTTAAGCACCATGTTTGACTCGCATATACTTCACAGTTATCATCAGTGTTTCCTAAGGGATTCAAGGGGAGATTCAAATCATTTTGTGTGCCATATATGTGATCTTCTTTCTTGAGAAGGAAAAAAAAACTTTCCATGATAAATATTTTGGCTTTTAGTTTCAAATTTCAAATATTTACCCATTCAGCCCAAATAATAATGGCAGAGGAGATCTAGCAGCACTGTCCCACACTTCTGCTTACATTTTCCTTATAATTTTTCTCATCATCAACATTGTTTTTGTGTGTTTTTTTGTATATTTGTCTGCCAGACTGCTGAGGCTGAGCGCTGTGAATTCATGGAACTATTGGCTCTCCTCTGGTCCCTTGGAAGGACTCTGTTTGTTTGTGTTGGCCATTATATAACTGTCCGGCTCTCCACAAGAACATGTCAGTTTTACACACACACACACACAGACACACACACGCTCACACACACACACACACGCACACGCACACGCACACGCACACGCACACGCACACGC
>NC_139835.1:13224278-13266778 GCF_963691815.1 Echiichthys vipera | reverse complement strand
GAAAGCACAAGTAGTAGTTCTGTGAGTAGCACTTTGAGTACATTGTGCCATTATACTGAGAGTGTGTGCAGTGGAGAGGCTGGGGGGGCCCCAGTACCCCAGCATACCCAGGATTATTCCTCCCCTTCTCAGGGCTTTCAAGGAATCCTCCCCAGTGGCTTAAGCATGGGAGTGTCCCATCCTCACATGCACCCCCAGGATATTACCCATTCACATGTGACTACTGGTGCCCACTCGGCTCCCCCGAACATTCATCAGCCTGCTCCCATGTCAGGCCACCAGACCGCCAGTGGACTCCCTACGTCGGCTTTAGCCCATCAGCAGCTCACTTATGCCCAGGCAGTTGCTAATCAACCCTCAGGCTCCACACAGGGCCTAGTAGGTGCACAGCAGCACCAGCCGGTAGGCTATGCCACCCTGCCACAGCAACCACCTGCTACCCCCCAAGCAGGCCCAGTGCAGGTGAGACCAGCTGAGTACACCCATCCACACCAAGGTATCTCCCAGGCTGCCGCTTCTGCATCTCTGTCCAATCAAGCTGGATCAGCTCCCTCCGGGTCAGCTAATGGACCATGTCAGATGATGGGAGGCCCACAGCAGTCACAGGCACTCCTTCACACTCAGCCCCAGCAGCCCTCCTCCCTTCAAGCCACTATGCCCCCTCATGTTGGAGTACCAGGTCTTGGCCAGCAGCCTCAGAGCCACCCATGCCATTTGGATTGTCAGCAGCAGAAGCCACAGTCACTCTCAACGCAAATCCAAAACCCGGGCCTGGGCACCCAGCTGCCCATAACAGCTCACCAGAGCCAAGTGTCTGCACCAAGTGTGCCTCCTCCAAACCCTCAAAGCGTTCCCCCGACTCAGCCCCACGCCCACAACACTGGGAATAGCGTTATGATGCCCCCACAGGGTGTTTCACAGAGCCAGCTGTCTTGTGTCAGCTTGTCCCAGGACCACAGTGCCCAGGCCCTGGCTCATGCTGCCCAAGCCAGTGCCCTCTATGCTAGTCTGCCCACCTTCACCACCACTCAGCTACAGGATGCCCAGCGGCTGCTCCTCCAGCACCAGTCAGCTTTGTTGGGGCTGCCCAAGCTGTCCGGAGGGGAGGCTGGATCTGGATCCAGCACTGGCCAGGGTCAAGAAGCTGATGGCAACGCCGCTACCGCCAGTGCCTTAACAGCATCAGCTGGTCTCAAGACTGCTGATGGAGAGGAGGATGGGTAAGAGATTCTATTTCCTTAATTTTTTAATATTTATTTGATTGGCTTTAACCATTTTTTTTGAGCAGTTAATGAACATTTTAGCCCCGGTCTGGAAATCAAAGCCGATTTCTGAGAGATGCTTCCTGTTAAATGTGTGTTTGTAGCTCGTCTCATCAGTTAGTCTGCTTTAAAGCTGGATGATTTCACTGGTTGCCGTGGCAGCTGTAAGGGAAGAAAAGTGTTATTGTTTTCCTAGATAGCCAGCAGACAGTTGCCAGGCTGCCGCAGTCTGCCTGTCCTCTGTCAGTGGGACACATCACAGGGCTTGGCTGGATGTAGCGTCTCCTGTCTTCATCAAGTGGCTGCAGTGATTCAACATTTTACTTAACCTCCTTGCTTGAATCCAGACTTTCTGCATTACAGAACAATTTCGCAGTTCGCCATAAACACTCTCAGCACATTTATTGATGAAAAGCAGGTAACAAGGCAAAGGTTGTATGTTTTATGGTTTTGCTGCAAATTTGATAAAAACAAACTAAATAGTCTAATTCTACAGATGAAACACAATATTTAATTTTGTTCAACAGCCCATCTCTCAAAGCATGGCTTAAAAATACTCTTTCTACCTTTTCGATGACCTCATCGGAAGAGGTAGTGCGTTACTTGTTGACATAAAAAGTATAGTGCAGTAGCCGTTTTCCGTCACTAAAAGCTTATTGATTTCATTAAGAGCTCTCTTTTTCTAACGCCACTATCTCTCTTTCCTCCATCTGTCTTTGTCACTACTCCTCCAGTTGTAACAGTTTGCGTTGAGAGTGATTTATGTAATGAACCAGCTGAAAGTCCCCTGGAATGTCCTCCCAACAATAAGTTTTAAAAACTGGTTTTGAGATTACAGGGAAATTTTAATCACCCAGCAGCACAAGGAAATGCTAACATTTGTCACTCTTACAATCTTAAGCCCATTCTCTCGACCTCTGAAATGTTGTTATTATTATCTAAGCTCTAAGGATGTTTTGCATACCTGAGGTATAATTCTAAAGATGAATTGATTACTGGACTGCTTTTCATGACTGGGAATGTTACTAGTTTTGTTTCAGTCTGTCTTTATGTACCCGTTAGATGGATACTGAAGGACGGATACTGTTATCACATGGCATTTAACTCTGAGGAATGTGAAATCTATGGGGATAAGTTGGATTATTGTCTTTGATGATAAGTAGCATTTGGGTGAAACCAAAGCCCTTGTTTTTTAAATGAGAAGATTGTCTCTGTGAATTAGGCTCACGGCTCATTTCTCTGTAGTTTACCTGCTGTCACATGAATGTACGTTGGTGACAGTGCCTGTTGAGTGTGTTTTTTTGTACACTTACAAAGAACACAAACTAGGCATGTCCCACTTAGGGCTGGGCGATGTGACAAAAAGCTCATAGGTCATTTCATATCCTGATAATGATCATATACATATATATATATATATATATATATTAGGGATGTCCGATAATATCGGCCCACCGATATTATCGGCCGATATTGAGTTAAAAATGTAATATCGGGAATTATCGGTATCGGGTTTTTTACAACCGATGTTAGTTCTGTAGGCTTCAGCATTTCCGAGTGTACCTGAATGCAACACGGGCCGTTTACAGGCGCGTGCTTGATGACGTATAACAACAACAACACGCTTCACTCGTCGGTTGCTAACCGTGGCTAACAAGCTTCAGCTCTCCCGGTGCATGAGATGTCCGTGGTTTGGAAGTATTTCCAAGTGTCACCTACTAACAGTATATGTGCGCTTTGCAATGACTGCAAGGCGTTAGTTATGAGAGGTGGAAACAAGGCGTCTTCCTTTAATACATCAAATTTGATCACCCACCTCAAGAAGATTCATGCGGAGTTATACGCTACATCTGTGCAGCAAAGTGATGAAAAGAAGCAACATCCGACACCGAGAAAAAACATTTTTCTATCGTTCAAGATGCCGGATTCACCAAACGTGTGGAGTCCCTCGAGCCCCGTTATCTCGTGCCCAGGCGCAAGTATTTCTCAGACCAGTGCTTACCCGAATTGCACAGCATTGTTTACAGTCACGTCGAGAAGCTAATTTCTGGTGCTGTATCCGTTAGATCCAATACAGGTTAGCATGTTGAGCTTGACTGCTAATTTATTGATTGTTATATTTGCCAAGTTACGGCTCTGTCGTTACTCAGTCTGGAAAAAGAAAACTAAGTTTGTTTACTACTCTGGACTGAAGCTATGCATCTTCCTTGTTGTGATGTTGTCTGTAATTTTGTTTGAGGCAAAATATTCTCTCTAAAAACACAAACAAATAAATGAATGGCACTTTTTTCAATAACTTATTTTGTACAGTGTTTACATTTGAAAAGCCATGTTGCATTTATGTATGCATCCAGTGGGGCATCACAAGAAAATTAGGCATAATGTGTTAATTCCATAATAGGTGATATGTGATGAATTTTGGTGTAAAAAGGCTGCATATATCGGTATCGGGTGATATCGGTATCGGAAATTAACGGTTGGACAATATCGGAATATCGGATATCGGCAGAAAAGCCAATATCGAGCATCCCTAAAAAATAAAAAAAAAAATAAATAAATAAAAAAAAAAAAAAATATATATATATATATATATATATATATATATCATGATATAGCATTTTTTAATAGATCAAATTAATGAGTGGTTTATGTCAAATCACCACATAGAAAGGTTTTTTTCCTATTGCACTGTGATTTACAGGTATATACTTGAAAAAAGATACTCATGTTAGATTTAGGACTGGACCTGAATACTCTTTGGTGGGTAGGTATTGAGTTTTCATTTACAGCATTTGGACATTCATTCTTTAATAAAAAAAATACATATATTGTTTTTTGCTTAATGCAGGCTTTTAATAAAAACAAACTGCAAAATACAATTATCATTGCTACCCACATAACAGTTTGCAGTTATAAAATTCAGTTAAACATGTTATTATAAACATGTAGACTTGATAATTATTTCAAACTGCATCTTAACTGCGTGTCAACAATAGTCCTATATTAGTTAAGCCTATCCACAACTACGACTAGGCTTTATACAGTGTGAAATACATTTGCTGGCAATTATTTTATAGTTAAGAGTGTGTGTTTTTTTCTGGTTTTTTTTCATCGAGTGTCGCTGATTCCCGAGTCATAAAAACTTTGCGGGAGTTCTACGCACGGTTGATAGTTGGTGTAGGAATACGCGCACTTCTCGCGCGCTTTCTCTTAATACCAGCATTTGCACCGCACACTACTGCACATTTCTGCATGTCTAGGAAAGGTTTTTGTGCGTAGCAAGCATTATTAATAATGCCCCAGATGTACGAAAAGTTTTTTTCAATGGTAAGTGTGAAAGAGAAAGAAACTGATAGGCCAGCTTTGCTTTGGTTTTCAGTTAAGTTCTTGGGACAAAAAGGGGGAATAGCATAGCCTAATGATTTAAAATGCACACTTCAGAAAATCTAATTAGCGACTGCAATAATATATTGCAAAGCTCGTAATATTAGAGTTGTATAAAAGTTGCGAGGGATGTGTTGATCAAACTCTGATGAGGTCTTTTGAGGCTGCCTACAACTTGGGCAAATGTAGCACCAATGTTCTTGTGTGTTTAGGAGAAACTACACACTGATGCTGCATAGTGAGGAGTTCAGGGTGTCTCGGACATGGAAGCATTCACTGTAAAAACACATGGCCAGGCTGTCATTGTTTGTAAAGCACGATACCTCTTGTCACTTACCTTTTAACTGGGGCACTAATTGTGTTTTTGTTTTCAGTTTGCAATCATTTTGTAAAATGACTACTCTGCACTAATCGTTGATGTCCAGTATTTATTTATTTATTACCTTATACTGTATCTCTCAGATGTAACGTAGGAGCAACTAGGTATTCATTACTTTCATAAGTATAGGGTACAGTAGAAGTGATTGCACCTTTTTTAAAGTCTTTTTTAATGGGAGCATTTCTAAGACCCGGGACTTGTTTCCTTTGTGTACTAATTGCAGAGCAGCCCGCTCCTCTCATAAAAGCTGATTTGTTCTCTTTCTGGTAGGAACGTATATACAAGTGTGTTCTGGCTGGTGGTCTATGGGCTTTATCAGTGATTGAACGGTCTGCTGTGTCTCTCCTGTCGACATATTTTCAGGTTTTAATGTTTGGAATGACCCGGCCCTCATAAATCACCTCCTAAGGCGCAGCTGTATAAACGTCATGGTCTCTTTAGAGTGTCAGTGCATGTGTTCTTGTATGTGTGTGTTTGTGTGAGAGAGAGGGTTAGTATGTTAGCTGTGTTTTTAGTATATGCATTCTGCACTGATGAGTGTTTTATTGGCCAACACTAGGAATATGTCCAAAAATCTTTGAGATAATCATCCACCTTTTAATGTCCACCTCCGATGTTCAAGGTAACAAAAACTTTAACTAGCGAATGTAATGTTTCAAACCTGTAACAAAATGGTTTATACAGAGTCTGAAGTAGTTCACAACATTTATTTATCATTTACATTTATTTGTAGGACAAGACCAAAAGAGCTTTTGCATATTTTCCTTTCCATAGTGTCAAATGATAAATTCCCAGTTCATTAAAACTGTAAACCGCTGTATTTCCTATAACAATAATCGTGATATCAAAATGCTATATTGTTACATCCCTAATGTTATATTTAGGATATTTTCACCGGTTACCTTGCTGTCCGACAGCCCTTTCCTTTTGTGTCCTCGCCACTAAAGCGGGCACATGTTTTGGCTTCCAAGAGGGCACTTTGATGTGCGTTTTGGCTCCCAGGGGACATTTCAGCACGCATTTTTCAACAATTTGGCCACA
Source organism: Echiichthys vipera (assembly GCF_963691815.1). NCBI lineage: Eukaryota > Metazoa > Chordata > Actinopteri > Perciformes > Trachinidae > Echiichthys > Echiichthys vipera. The sequence continues at coordinate 13,260,712 of NC_139835.1, read as the reverse complement.
AGCCACCTTTTTTTCAGGATTTTGAGTAGAGCACCTTTAAAAGTGGACTAGTCCCCTAATTCCCCCACGAGTTCACTCCTAACGGCGAGGAATCGATTACTCACGCCCATCCCTACCGCAAAGTAACTTGTTATTCTCCTACACAGACGCACGTGCAAGCTTGCTCTCACTGACTGTGTGTGTGTAAAACTCCAACAGAGAGAGGACTCTTCAGCAGTGCGAGCAGATTTTCTGTGTATCTAATTGCTCTCTCTCTCTCTCTCTCACATAGTATACACAAATAAGCTGTTTAAAGGAGTTTGACACTTCGTTAACACATTTATGTTTAAAGATCATGTTAAAAAAATCTCTGATGTTTACGCCTGGCATGCTTGCAGTACCCTGGGGGAAACCCTGCAATGGTCTCATAGAAAGGAATGGGGATATTGCAACTCACTGCTATTGTTGGTCTGAACACCAGCCTAAGTGTGTCTGTTTGAATGTGTGAAGGCCCAGGGAAATGTAGCTCTGGCTGGCAGCATGATGGCTATCTCTGCTGTTGGCTGTTTTGAATTTAATCTTCCCCTTGGCAGTGCAGGGAGCCAGTGTGTGCTCTTTGGCTGGTGTTGCTTATTGTGCGGAGATCAATGGGATCCCCAAAATTCACAACACACAGAGGAAATGACCCAACCCAACTTAGTAAGGTCTACTGACACTCGTTGAGACCTCTGGGGAACAGACTGGACCAGATGGAACCAGACTGAGCAGAGTTGTGCATCAGTGTTGCAGCTCTGATAAATCTAGCCATTGTGTTGCTCGAGTATTTCCTCCAGTGGTGTCTGCTCGGTAGATCATTTTGTATGAGCATTGGCTTTAGGAAGGTTATACCATAGACTTTGACAGATGTGATGTCTCTTTTTACAGTGGGTCTTAGATAAAACAGTTGTCTAAACATTGGCCCCATCTTGGTTTGTCTGTGGCTGTACCCACAGCTGTAAGAGTTTCAGCTAAGTTCACACTACACAACCCGTAACTTACATGATTTAAGGTGGGAGGTCATGTTCGTCGAGAACAAGTGATGGGCAAAGTTTTTCTTGCAAAGTTTGCATGTGACCTTTGGGTCATCCTTGTTCTTTCCTAACATGATTGACTATGATAAGTGTTAATCACAGCTATTAAACAAGTTCTATTGACAAAAATCCTCCATAGAGCATTGTACTTACAATGAAATAGGCCCTTATGATTAGGAACTGTCAGAATATCTCTGGACCAAGCCAGAAAAAGTTGCTTTTTCAGATTTTGATGTCTGACACAGTTTTGCTATCGCTGACCCTCAGTTTGCTCAAATGCTGTCGGAGGGACTTGTATTACAAAACATGTATCTCCTAAGCTCTTTGTGCAATTGCAATCACATTTGGTGGATATATTTCTAAGTGGCCATGACAAATTTGGTGCCAATTAGCCAATAGGTGGCCCTATAGGAGCATCATTTAATTATAACTGAAGGAATCTCTCTGTATTTATGTATGACAGTCCTTCGCATATCTCAAGAACCGTTAATCCGTTCGATGCTGCAAGCAGTGCTTTCCTGGGCCAAGCAATTGGCACGCTCCTAACGGGAACGCAGCCTGAATGGTCACACACTCAGGCACACCCCTGGCGACGCAGCTAACGGCAACACCAGGACCCAATGAATTGATTTCCCAGTTGATTTTGTGAACTTGAGCTGGAAATGATTCATGGACTTGATATGCACACAGGTGTTAAGATTGGACAGGTGTTGAGAATCACTTCCTGATGTCATGACACTTGTTATTTTTTGTAGCAAATGCACCAATAATGTGGCAGTGTTCCACTGTTGCCTTTTAGATTGAGCTCTGGCTTGTCCACAGTTGCGCTACAAGTGTTTCACTAAAAGTAAACAACATTTGTTATTTGTTATGCTGCTGACACCTCCCCCATTCCCACCACACAGACCAAGCCAGAGAACACCAGAACACAGCAGGGCAGCAACATGCTGTGTATGAGCGAGAGAGGGAGGCAGGTCTCACTACACGCTACTGAATATTTACTGTCTTTCTCAGCCAAGTCGTGAAACGTGAATGGCAAACTGAAACGGAAAAAGATTGTGAGCAGTTTACTGTGTGTGGATGAAATGGAGGTTAATTAAAAAACCCTTGCATGTGTATATATCTTGATAAATCACCCCATGTCTTTGTCTGTTGTTTATTGGTGTGCTTTGTGCAGATGCGTCATTGATTTCAGTTGTTTCTGCCTCTCCTTCTTTCAGGCTTATTTTTCCATCAATAAACCAGATTGTTTCACTTTAGTGTGTGGTGGGGAAACTAATGGTCTGTAATGGATGATAATGGATTGTGTTTTTAGCCTGCCTCTCATCTATGGGAAAATTACACACACACACACACACACACACACACACACACACACACACACACACACACACACACACACACACACACACACACACACACACACACACACACACACACACACACACACACACACACACACACACACACACACACACTCGCTCTCGCTCTCGCATACATTTATTCTGAAATACTGATATTTTTTATTGTTTAGACTTAGCTGTGGCTAAACCTCTGCTGTACTAGCATGTTTTTTTTTAAATAACCAAGGCACAACAAAAACCTTTATCTTGGGAAAAAAACGCTGAGCAAAACACTTTCAGATCCCTACCAGTTATTGGTGTTAATCTGTCACCTGGTGACAATTGACTTAATTGTTGGACACACCCTATTTATCTGGGCGCTCTCCTGGTTACTTTGCAAGATGGCAAGCCGCTCTAACGTGACTGTAACCCTGAGACAGCAGGTTGTCCAGATGAAGGCCAAAGTGATGACCCTCTCAGCCATCAGAGAGAGGTTGGGTGTTCCAAGTCTGTGATTTCAAGAATACCGAAACAGATTAATTTAAGTCCCCCGAAGAGGACAGGATTATGCGAAAACTCTCAATGGGGAATTGGTTCAACACTGCAGCTGGAGTTGCTCGCCAGTTCAGTGTTTAACAGGGCAAGGATCTGTCTTTGCACACAGTGTCTCGCTGTTTAAGACAGTTTGGACTCAAAGCCCACTTTACAGTGAACAAACCTCATCAGCAGAAAGAATAAAAAGGGTAGACTTGCTTTTGCTGAGGAGCATATTGTGTGGACAGAGGAGAACTGGTCCAGAGTGAACTTTAGTGACTACCTTCAATTTATTTGGGTCTGATGGGAAACATAATGTTCAGGGTAGGACTGGGGAAAGACTGAACCCAAAGTGTGTAAAGAAGTCTGTTAATTCTAGGGGAGGAAGTGTCATGGTTTGGGGGATGTTTTCTGCAGCAGGAGTTGGTCCTCTTGTTCAGCTACATGGCAGGGTGAATGCAAATGTTTATGTGAACCTTCTTCGGAACCATGCAATACCTCCACTGCAAACGTCTCCCAATCAGCTGCAATTTTCATGCAAGACAATGCCCCCTTTCACACTGCAAAACGGGTTAAGCAATTCTTTGAAGCTAAGAATATTGAAACAATGAAATGAGCAGCCCAGAGTCAGGACCTAAACCCCATAGAGAGTCTCTGGAAAATCCTTGGCAACAAAGTAATGTCTAAGAAACCCACTACAGTTAGTGAACTGTGGAGGAGACTGAAAGAAGAATGGACACAAATCAAACGAGAGCAGTGTGAGAAACTAGTGATGTCCTGTGGGCTCAGATGTGCTGATGTCATTCAAAGCGGTGGCCTCTACACTTCCTATTCATTTTTTAATCCTATAGAAGAAAACATTGTTGAAATCTTTTCTTCTGATACAATGGTAACTGTTCACTAATTTTGTTCACTGTTTTTTTTCTCCACAAAATAAACATTTTGTTGAAGTGTTATTGTTATTTAATAAAAAAAACATGCTAGTACATCAGTGGTTTAGCCACAACAATTATTCTATAAAATCCTGGACACTATAAAAATAACAATATTTCAGAATAAAACAAGTATTTATAATTTTTTCTAATTTTGATCTTCAGTGTATTTAACTGCGCCAAAATGCATTACGACTCTCCAGACTGTCGGACTGCTAAGCAGACTTTTTAAATGGTCAACCCTCTGATAAAATAATTCCAAATGAGGGTGAGTGACATTTAGGTACAGATTAGAGTAGGGCTGCCTGACCCTGCTCCTGGAGGGCCACTGTCCTCCATGTTTCAGGTTCTCTCTGCTCCAACACACCTGAATCTAATGATGTGCTATGATGTGAATATTTAATAATATTCATTTAACTTAAATTAATACTGGAAAGTCATAATGCAGAGATACAGATTGATGTAGTACACACACACACACACACACACACACACACACACACACCCCGAAAGACTGCTGCAAAACGTGAGATTGTCTGTCTCGTGTTCGCACTTACAGGAAACTCTGTTTGGTTTAGGCGAGGGGCGGTGCCTGGGTAGAGCGTGAATGAGGGAGGACATGACGCACAGACGGAGCTGGTTCGTAATTTGGTCATAAACATCCGAATCTCTTGCATTCTTTGAATTTGTCTGATAATATGGGTGTCAGTCCTTGACTACAGAATTTCCCAAATCTCGTTGTCTCTCCAGTTAGACATTTGTCTCAATCCCATCCTCTTCACTGTTGGAGGCTTGTTTTCTTCTGGAGTTTGCAGCATGATTGAAACAGGAATTACCCAAGACCCTTGAGAAACTAGTGCCTGCATGATAACAAATCAAAATCAAAATAGCTCCTGTATTGCTTTAACATAGTGTGTTAAAGGTTCTTGGTATTACTAAAGAATCAATTCAGAGTTCTCATCTGTTGTAGAATCCGTCTTATGGAACAAAAAGATAGAGGATTTATTCTTTTGTTGTAACTGAGACCTCCTTTTATCTCCGGCATGCGTGGCACAATATTTGTGTAATGTATGACACTATGAAGTGTTGATGGAGGTTTCATGTTGCTACCCATTTTTATTTTTAGGCTTTAGTGGTCTGCCACTGTCATCCCCCTAAATGTGAAGGCAATATGCTGAATCATGGCCAGCATTCCTGTGGCCAGAACACTGTCCAGTCAGCTCCAGGAATCAATCACGCACACGCACGCACGCACACACACACACGCACCAGACACACACACACGCACATGACATTGCTATTGGTGTAAGAATTCTTAGCCTTACAGGAATAAAAGCTGCCAAGGTCGTCCTAGGATATTGGCAAGTCATTACATTCTAATGTAATATTGTGCTGTCACCAGATTGATGATTGTCTTATCAAACAGCTTTGTCTATAATGAGGCGAGTGTCCAGTGCGTAACAAGCAATGACTACACTTTGTCTACAGGTCCTTGAATGAGTTAAATATGAATCGCCAGATTTAATGCTGGATTATTAGTATTCCATAGATTTTGCAACTACATGAGAAAGGGTGAGAAATCAGCTAGGACTGCAACAATCTTGTCTATTATGTATGTGATTAAATGTCTGTAAAATGCCACAAAATAGTAAATTATCTCCATCACAATTTCCCACAGTCTTTTGAGATAAATTTACTACCATAAAAGCAAATATTAACATCTGAGAGGACTATATATTTTGGAGTTTTTGCTTAAGAACGTAGTTAAAAGTAACTGATCATCAAAATACTTGCTGTTTAATTTTCTGTCAATTGACTTAATATTTAATTTCCAGAATTGACTCCAATTGCATTAATTCAGCCCCGGATTATTTTCTTCAAAGATGTTTAGAGAAGTTCAGAAGAAAACGGCTGTTGTTATTCTAAATTTCAATGTGAAACATCCAGCCATCTATTTCCATTTGCTTATTGTGGGCTGGGTCGCGGGGACGGCTGGCAAAGCAGAGTATTCCCGTCGCCCCTCACCCCAGCCATGTTCCAGCTTCTCCTGGGAGACCCCGAGGCATTCCCAGCCCATAAGAGGATATGTAATCTCTCCAGCATGTGGAAAACCTCTTAACGGGAGACAATCGTGTTCAGATGCGCAAACTACTCCAATTTGCCCCTTTTGAAGCAAAGGAGCAGGTCCAAGCTCACTCTGGATTTCTTAGTTCCTCACCTTATCTCTAAGGGTGAGATATGAGATACCAGTGTCATGCCTGTGCAAAGTTGAGTTGAGGCTGGCTATTAGAACCCGAACAGTGACCATCATTTAGTGTCACAGGATAACTGTTGATTTATGCGGTTTGCTCAGGTTGTTGGTCTCATCTTTTCAGCCTTTCTGCTCGGCTGTGATGACGTGAGAGCTCTATCCACTGAGTGTCTTTTCCCATAGGGGTTGATGTTCATTCACTCTTGCTTTGTGTGAGCTAATCCCCTTCTCTATGCTCTGTGGCTGAATGAGGGTGGCTGCTAGAGGGAGGGGGTGAAGTTTAAAAAAAAAATCCCTCTCCCTAGTCTAGCCAGTTGCGTCTCTTAATAGCATGAATACAGCGCAGAGACACTTGGTGTGCGTGTGTTTGTCCAGCACTTTAATCCCTGTGTAGTTTACTCATTACCACATGTTGAATTTATTCAGGTAGACCATACAACAACAGTTGCCCCTTTTGGAGTGACCAAAAGTCACAAGTCACACAAAATGTGTTTGAATTTATTTTTTGTTATTATTGCATGTCTCATACCTTTCCTTTGGTCTTTATAATTGGCGCAGTCGCTGTAGCATTAATGCCAGCTACTATATAGTCTGCCTGCAAACCATTTCAGCTCTGTAGATAGTGCTGTGCCACCCCCTGCTGGTTGGCAAGCTGAAAACTGCCTACATATTGTACACCAGGCCTACCAAATATATGTAAGTGGGTCATGTGACCACTGTTTTTAGGCTCAAAAGCAACATATTTGTCAATCCCTAAATGTCTTGACATTGACTGGTCAAATGAACGTAGGAGAGTGCTGAGGTACCACCGCTGTGAATGCTCCCTTTCAGGCATGCTAGCCTTGATGCTGGGAGGGGAAATTGATACACCACTACAAAAGTTTATTTCCTTTTTAACCTGCTCAGAGGAATAAATTCTACTCACTGAGTTTCATGGCCAGTGAACTTTTAATCGTATTGGACATTTATCCAGGCCCATCATAATGTGTTTGTTTGGGTTTTGCACATCTTTAAGGCAGCCACTGCAGCTGTTTTTTTTGTGTTTTTACTAAGTCATAAAAATCTACTTTTAGATTTTTGAGAATTGCATGAAATAGAAAGTCCATCACTGTGATCATTAAATTGTTTTGTTCATTCTAAAAATGACATTTTTAGTGAGTGGAGCTGCGGTTGAAAGTTAATCTGTGCGAAAAGGTTTATGCATTCATGTGCTTCAACATCTGAGACTTGAAAATCAGTCATGTGAGAGTTATTAAGGTCACAAAGCAGTCGTTAAAGTCACGTAAATGGCAATGTGAATTGTTATGAAACCACCAGGGTGAAGATTTTAGGATGAAAGGAAGGCATAAGAAGTGTCGCAATCCAAGACCTAACCAAATCTGGTGTTGGTGTTGACAAAAGTGTTCAAGAGTACACATCGATAGCTGTTTCCAGTATTTATTTCCGGTTTGAAGCTTATTAGTGATTTTGTCCCAGACTTGTTATTGCACCAGTATAATCCCTAAAAACACTAAAATATTGCTTAACTCTAACTTCTAACTCCTCTAGGTCACTCTTAGCTTGGGAGCCGCAGGTCATCTTTCATTTGCTCTGGAAGTTTGTTCTGGCCCATATCATTCAGACAGATTTCCAACAACTTGAGATCTGACGGGCAAATCACAACAGTTTGTCTCATGTGGGGGCGTGTTTAAGACGATGATTGACATGAGCGTCATGCTAGAATGAAGTTACTAAACATAGTTGCCAAACATAACTGGAATACTGCGTCCAGAGGAGCTTAAAAGGCTCACGAAACTTAGATCAAATTGTCAAACTAGGTGGAATAAATCAAGATTCTGTTCCTGTTAATAGCCATCCACCAAACATTAATTTTAATGCCATGTTTCTGCGTAACATGACGTCAACTTGGCAAGTCGTGTACCAACGCTTTCTGCAAAGTTCTTATTCCTATTTGGGAAGGTGTTCACATTAATTTTCCCAGTAGGGAACTCGATTTTCCGATTTTTTTCCGACACCACATAAATGCTCGGTAACTGTTCCTTTAGAATTATCCACGTGTACATCTTAATTGCCATACAGTGGCAAAAATATAAACATTTAAACATAAAGTTAAGCACTTTACAGCAGTTTGGCTGTAAAGTGAAAATATGTGCAGCCAAGAGTTAGAGTGCTAATTCCTTTACAGGTTATGGAGGATGTGTGAGGGGTCCTGTGTGATGATGGTTGTTTTAACTGCCTTTGCGTAGAGATCTGATGGTGAGGACCAGGTCACTTTGAGTTTATTATGTGCAGACTGGAGAGAGGTCTTGAGTGAAAGCTGTTAAGTATGTTCATTGAGCCACAGATGGAAGCATTGCAGTTTATTTGAGACTATTCTGGAGCTCAAGGACCTTGGATTAAAACATGCCCTTTAGTGGGAAATAAGAAACACTACATCTCAGAGAATAACTGTAATGATTTTGAAAGGAAATCCTGACTCTGTTGAAAGTTTGTCATTAATATTAATCATTATATATTGATGCCCCATATTAGCCAAAAGGGCTGTACTGAATGTGATGTTTTTTTGACATTTGAAGCTTCGATTGAAGTTTTCAAATTAAGCTTTGAATATCTGTCATCGTATTTGATATCGTTACCGAGTCTGAAACAATCCTACGCAGCCACCACTGGAGTCTAAATCTTTATCTGCAACTGTGAAGAAATACCGTGTTTAAACTGAATGAATAGACATGCAAAAAAACAAAAATAAATAAAACTTGCGCAGCATTTGAATGTTGATTTAGAATTTGAATGGCAACATTATAAATTGGGCTTCAAACTATTCGGTACAGCGCTACAAAATACTGTGATCATAGTTCTGTTAGGTTCCATTTTAAGTGATAGGCACTTCTGTGAGCATCATATAATTACACTTTTCTCTTATGTAGTAAACATAAGATCTATTGAGACTTCAGATATCAAGGCTAGTATATGTTATGACCAAGCTAAAGGGGGGAATCTGACCTTTTTTTGTGCTGTGACAGTGAACGACATTAGCAAAGCAGCTTATGCAGTAACTCTGCCTTTGTCTGTGAGACACTGAGCAAAACTAATCACCTTTGTCTACTACCAGACAGACTAGAACGCTAGCAGACTTGAATGACTCAGCTTGCATGTCACGATCTGTGATATGCAAAGCACAAAAAAAGCCTTTGGGATTATTGGTGGCACTCCGGCTAAAAGTGAGCACTTGACCTGAATTCAACCCTACAACAAGAGGTGTGTTCAGGGCTTTTGAGGACATTTAATTAGCTGCGTGATGTAGCTCTGCTTTCCACCAGGTGGCAGTGTGCACCAGCCTGGAAAATAATATGGTGTAATGATGGAGCATTTTGTCACAGCGTTGGTTTATGAGTCAGCAGTTGTATTAATTATGTATTTCCCATCATTTAAGTATAGGAGTATTCTTCAGTGTCACAGTAGTAAGGGAAAACAAGGTTGAAAACTTCTTAACCTAGTTTCAACTGTCAACGCACATTTTCTGCAAATGATACAAACCGTGAAGGGCAAATATGGGTTTTCTCTATAAGCAGGGCTGGCATGATGAAAGTCCAAAACATCTACATACTATAAGTAACAGTGTGTTATTCTCAAAGGGACTTTGAATGAATCCTTATGTTGTCTGTGAGTTTGGCACATTGAGCACGCCATCAGTTTGTTTAACCAAATGGTTTAAAGGGAATTCTTTTTATAATTCAAATTTTTATTGCCACTGACCAGCAGACTGTAAGTTTATGAGATGTATACTTTTTGAGACAGTGATACCCAAAGCAGAAACAAGGTAGTCTGTACTTCCTAACCCCCTGGTATATTGTCATTCATCTGTTTGTCTTTATTCTGTCATGTTTCCTTGTGGCCTACCCTTTTTGCTGTAACAGGTAAGACCTTTTTAAATAGTTTTTTTTTTTTTGATTAGCTATGATCCAAGTTTTACTTCAGCAAGTGCGGTGGAATCCAGGTTATAAGAGGGCAGCGTAAAGTTGTCCTCCTCTTTCTGTTGCAGTCAGAATGACTATCATTTGAACATCTGAATCAACTGTCCTCATCTAACTTAAAGTATGTTAACAATGTTTGGCTACATACACACTGCTGCGTTTTCATTCTAAAGCAGCGTTTAAAACCAAAAATGATCTTTGCCTACACAAGTGTTTTAGCTCAGTATCAGAAATAATCTCCGTCCATATAAATGAGCTTAAAAATGCATATGACGTATGGCATGTCCACCTACCCAACTGATAAGACTGATGTTGGTGTGTCTGTCATCGTTTTCAGAAGGTCTCTGGTGCCAGAGTAGTGTGGACGTAACAAAAGATGTGCTTTTTTAGAAAAGCATCGCTGTGTGGAAATCTTAGGTTCATGAGGGTGAATAATCTAGCCTGATTAATTGCTGATTCAGCTATGAATAAAGAGAGTGCATGCTGTTGCCCCGAGTCCAAGTGAACTGTGGCAGAGAACATTAATCTTCAATCAGTTGCTCATTTGACTTGACGCAAGTTACAGAAATCCCCAGAAACAAAAGAGTTTTTAAAGGATTTTCAGGGGACTCTCGAACTGAACTCTGATTTGTCACCAGAAGATGGCGGTGTGAGTTGCAGTCACTCCTTCCACATACAGTTATAAAATGTGTGACTAGACGAGCTGGATTTTGGCATTTCTTGACACATCTCAGCCAATATTTCCTCTGTTTCGCTGCTTGGTAAATAATTATTTTTGTTTGTAGTCGCCATTTCAAGAATCTCCTCTTCCTTGTCAGTTTGCCATTGTTAGTCAAATTAAAGGGCTGTGACCAAACTGTCCAGATGTAAACTCAGTAATATTGTACTCCCTAAGGGTGGCCCTAATCACTAAGACTGTACATGTGAACAGCATTTATTACCAGACATTCTGTTGATCATCTGTACCGAACCAGGCCTGGATTCACGTATCCTGAATATAAGAGCAGAGAACGTTAGAGAAGAATCCCCTCTATGAAAGTGGCCTAATGATGGTGATGTTGTGTGCAACGGCCTGATTAATGGTCTGACTGTAGTGCCTTTCAGGAAACAACAGTTTTGTTTGTTTGTAGCTAAGCTGTGCTTTTGATAGCCCTGCTGACGTCAGAGAATTAGGCCCTGACGGTGGTGTCATCACCAGTTAATCCAATCACTGCTCTGTCCTCTTCAGTTGTAATCTTGCATGAGCGTTCACACACACACACACACACACACACACACACGCACACGCACACACACACACAAATGAGAAAGCAGGGAAATGGGTCGAGGCTTTCAGCCGGATTGTTCGAGTTATTGATTCCATGAACTCTCCCTGACCTATCTCAACATCTGATTTAGCAAACAACGGAAACCAAACATGATCCATGATGCTTTTCTTTGAAGTCATAAATAATGATTGGCCTGCAGTTGCCAAAGATGATTTATAAAATCAGTTTGCTTTGAGGCGACGTAGACATTCTTGATATTCAGACATGTTTGGAGAGGCTCAAACAAACTAAATCCGTTTACTCATATGAACCCCGGAAAATGTCCGACGAATCAGGTCAGGTAAGTGAACATAATGCTGTCGTTACGGTTAACACGCTCTGCACGAGTACTGACGGATTGTTTTGGGAGACGTTAATAATGAAAGTACTGTTATTAATGAGAGCACTCTATCTGCTACGCTGCCAGTTAGTGCTCTCAGTGCACTGTGGCCCATTTAGTAAATCTAGAGATAATGTGCATATTTTTTGGGAAGCTACTGTAGAATTCCAGTCGACCAAGATTTTCTTTGGTAGCCCTGTGGCGGTAGCATCTGTTTCGTGACCAGCCAATGCCTGATCACTTCTGCTACACCCTGACCTCTGAGTCTGTTTGTTCTCAGGAACCCAGCCCAAATTAAAATAAAGCAAAGCAACTGTGATGGTGGAAAGTAGAAGATTGGATCGAGAGAAGCATGACAAACCTCACTATAAAACACACATGTATAACAGACAGTGAAGAAATAAAAAACTGAAAAAATGATCTCAATTAGATTAAAAATGTAACCACTTTGTAGCAAAGCACCTGGGTATGTTTAGCAGTTTGTTTTGCACATCAATAATGTTATCAGCTGAGCTGCAGTGGAAACGGTACTGTGTTCAGGACACTTTCCTGTCCTTCAGAATAACAAAGCAGCAAATAATGACAGAGAAAGACATGATGAGTTGTTGAATTTGACGTCAGCGGTCCGTTATAAGTGATCTTGGTGACACTTCAGTGGTTAGAGTAGGTTCCCATGCTTAAAATGATTTCATTTAAAATAGACAAGGGAGACAATTGGTGAATGTGTATCTCATGAGTTCACAGATAGAAACCCGGGACTCGTGTTGTTGCTGATGCTGTTAATCTAAAACATACTGTATATTACTTGTGCATCTGCCCACAGCTTGTACTGATTTGGCTGAGAGGACTGGTGATTGTTTTGGAAGTTGAGATGTAGACTAGGCCGTGAGAGAGAGTTGACTCACTTGTTCTTGTGGTTCGGTGAAATATTAAGAAAAGCCTCCCACCAGCCAACACAAACACCGATGTAATCTTGTGTAACTCTGTTAGCTTCAAGGTGGAGGCCGTGTAGTGTGTGTAAAGTTTTATGACCCAGACATCAGTTTGAGTAATCTTTCCTCCTCTGTCGGACACTAAAAGATGAAACATACTTGAAAAATGAGAGGGAGAGACACGGTAACTGTTTGGACATTTTCTGAGATGTAGTAAAGTTTCATCAATTCAAATTAAAAGCTGAAAAAAAAAAACCCAGCTTAAGTAATAAAGGTTTCTCTGAAAAGCATGATGTGCGTTATAGTCATATCTTTTTTTTAATTTAATTGTTGGCATCACAGTATTCCTCATTGTGCTTTAGATGACGTTCAAAATCCGTTACTGACGCCTTTGAATATACAAACACAGCTGTGAGGTTTAATTGTGTACAAAGTAGATGTTGAGTGATTAAAATGAAGACTGTGTAATTGTACATATTGTTATTATGTCATTGTACATAAATACAGTATTATTCTTATATACTGGAAATATAGTGCAATCAGAAGTAACTACAGCAGAAGTAAAACCATGAATATCATCATGCTACATCAAGACATGTCTGAATTAAACTGAATTAAACAGCCAATGATTCTGTATCAGTGTTTCCCTAGGATTTTTTAATACATGCATTTTTTTTTTGCACCACAGGAAGGTATTTAGCATGTCTGCTAATAGAGCTTTAGATACATATTTGTACAAAGTTGTAGATGTCGTTTTGCGTTTAATAAAATGCTTCAAGACTTATTAAAATATGCACTTTTATTGAACATAGAATACAATGCAAATTGATTACTACAAATCATAATAAAAAAAATAGGTCAGTATCGGTAAACAAGAAGCCTCAGTGGCATACGTCACAAGTCCGTCTCCCTCAGCACAGCAAGTACAGAGTATTAATGTTTCTAATGTTTAATTAGGTTAATCTAAGTTCATTACTGAGGTAGTACATGCTGTTCGCTGTTACCACATTACAAACATGTTTAGTATTTGTATTCTAGTTTTAGCTCTTTGACTTATCTTCCAAGAGTGCACATTTCAAATATATAAGCATACAAAACAAAATCATAAACAAATCAACACATTATTGACATGCATATGTACATATATGCATACATACAATCTACACACACTGGCACATAAACTACATTTATACACGCACACATACAACACCAGTATTCAAAACACACACACACACACACACACACACACGAGAAAGCAGGGAAATGGGTCGAGGCTGCACCATCTAGACATAGGCCTAATGTTGTATTCATTAACAAATATAAATAAGTAATTAACTGTGAATTTGATCCGATACCTCCAATTTTGATAGCAAATTGGCTTTTGGTGTGCTTAAAGTTTGATATTTTTGGATAACAGGGTTTAATGATCCTTTCTATAAAGATAATGGGTTCTCCCTTTGGACAAAGACATCTTCACTGAACATCGTTGTAACAGCAACATAGAGAGATTGCCAGCGGACCACTATCCAATGACAAACCACTAACCACTAAACAGTGGCAGTGTCTGGGGGTGTTCGATATATTCTCATTGCTCTTTCCTGACTGGCTGCTTAAAGTCGAGATAGTGAGTTTATTGCGTTTGTAAAGATTTTAATATAGCAGGGGCACTAATCATATAGAGTTTACACTTGAATTAATTTAGGGGAAACACTGCTGTACTGATATTTCTATAAGGAGATATGCATCAATACATTCACCCTCCAGCCCCCGCAGTGGACCTTCTCTCCTCATCTTTATTGCTGCGGTTGGCATTACTTCTATCCTTTGTTGTCTGGCCTCAGAGCGCTGTGTGTCCTTTGGCTGCTAATCCTTTTAATGCCAGGTTTCACTCCACATTACTCAAACCTGCTGCTCACACACACACACATACACACACACACATACGCACACACACACACACACACACACACACACACACACACACACACACACACACAGAAAATCCATGTTACATAAGTGTGTGTGAGAGAGAGAGAGGGAGAGTTGGGACCTACCTAACAGGTTACTTTTCCTGTCAGTGTGGGTATTAAAGTGTTTCGATAAACACTGCATGTTATTTGTTGAATTTATTACAGATAGCGTTAAGCAGCGGGAGCAGAAGGTCGACCTGCTATAATTGTGGAAGCCTTGTTTAATTTCTATTTTTTTTAATCATTACAAGTATGTTAGAGGACTACACCTGTGTTTGTTTTTGCATGTTAAGTCCATTTTCCTGATGTGATTTGTACAGTTTCCCAGTGTGTCTATGTGCCGAGGGGGGGGGACTTCCCCCTCCCTACTCCCCCGCTGGCCCGGCCTACACTCACACTGCTTCAAAGGATCCGAGCCAAGGCACGGTTGTTTCTTGCTTATATGTTACCACGGCGTAATACGCACGCATTGAGTGACGTCATTGAATCTGCAGTTATCGTGCCACAACCACCACAGACCGCCCCGAACCCTTTGGTGCCATCTTTTAAAATGTCCTTTGCGAGGAACAGTCACATAAATTGATATCAAGACCACTTTCTACGCTCGTGCTCGTACATGTGCAATCATGCCGTGCTGAAGCCCACCTCTCTCAACCAGGCCAGGGCTGGGGAGCCTAGGCTTAGGCATGGCACGCTTCCTTGTTAGACTGGTCAAAACTAGACTTTAGTTGTGACTCTTGCTTGGGCACAGTAAGAATGCCAAGTGTGAGTGCCTGCTTAGTCAACCAGTTGGTCATTTTGGTCATAGTTGACTAAGATTTCTTGAGTCGATTAGTCTATTTTATGCTTTTTTCATGCTGAATAATTTATTTCCAGGGTCCAACTTATGAGCACATCTCTGCTAAACACAAGATTTAAAGTGGCGCGTTTGCATGATTCTTCATGGAGAAACTTAGTTTTACAGATCTGTCTATTAAATCAACTAGTCGATTAGTCGACTAAGAATTTCTTTAACTGAGGACCGCTCTATTGCTGAATGATTGCTGGTGCTTAAAGTTGATTAGATAATCCATCAAATCTGCTTTGGTGTGAAGTGCGGTGATGTGTTTCCTTCCATCGTGTAGTTGTATTTTGTAAAAATGCATGTATTGTACATGTTGAGCATCAACAAATTTCCTGCAGGAAAAGCTGAAATTTCGTGAGTGCATTAATCTATCCTGATGAGTAGCTAAAGTTCAGTCAGAATATCAGCTTTGAGATTAAAATTAAATCTGTTTCCATCGTCCAAACTAGGGGTGTAGGAACACCCTCAGCATTTGTCTTTGCATCTGTTCTCTGCTCTTCCTGTGACCATGACTCTTTGAGACTGTAATAATGCTGAGGCGGTGAATCTAGGCCATTCTGGCTCTTGTGTCTCTGGCTTACTCCCTCTCCCTCCTTGTCTCCCTCTGCCTCTCCCCCAGTGTGTGCGCCTGAGTTTAGCATAGAACGAGCACTAAGGACTTGCTGCGGTCAGCCTAAATGCTCCAATAGCACCTCTCTCTCTACGTATGGAGGCCAAAATGGCCATTCATCATTCCTCCCTTGCCTCTCTGACTGACTCACTCAGTAGCTCTCTGTCATTCTCCATAGTCAGGGTGTGACTATGGAAAACCACTGCTAGGGCTTACTGGTAAAGTCTGTGTGTGCTTTCCACTATCAAACTACAGCTCAGCCAAAAGCTTTTACAATTCAACAATTCAATAGGCCTCTTTTTTCATCGCTGGGACATGCCAGGCCCCTTTTATTAACTTGCATTTCCCACCGAAACACAGCAGATGTGATTGCAGTACTTCTTCCTGTGAGTAAGACACAATTTTTTCGCCAAAAAACAGGAATTAAACCAGAAACAAAAGGGACAAACATATAGGACTTCTGACCATAATCAAAAGGAAGTCTTTGCACAGCTGTTATAACGAATCATGTTTATTTCGGTCATTAGGGTAAAGCGTTTTGGAAAGCAGTGCTAGTATACATTATTACCATGTAAATAAACCATTGTGATTCTTTTGTCTGCTGTACTCAACAGACTGCTATTGGGTAAGATTGCCTTTCTAATGTGTGATCTTATCATTTGTGTTTGCAATAGTAGATGAATTGCATTTTTTTTTTTTTTACTACAAAGTGAACTTTTGATTAGTAGCATGCACTAATAAATGGCCCTGCTCATGGCTGCGTACAATTACTTTTGTATTCAGTTAGTATTTCTTTGTGTGTCATGTGCATTGTTGATTTTGTAGCTTCACAAAGCCAGGTCGCATTTTATGAGTCTAGATTTTGGCACAGGGTTTAAGTGAATGAATGAAAAGCATTCACCGAAAACCATTAATCATTGGAGCCTGCTCAGATATGCACCAAACCAGTGAGTGAACTGTGTGTTGCTACCAAAGCTAGTCATTGTACATATACAATTAAGCATGATGCTGCATGGCCTGTTTTGCACCTTTTTAGATTTTTTCATAAGCTGGTTTTGCTGGAACGTTGGATAAAAAATGTGTCATTTTTTCAAGTTTTTCTGATTTTCAAAATCGGATGAGGATTATGATGACAACCCAGAAAAGGGTGTGCTTCTGTACTTGGCTGTTAGGGCAGCATGTTGATATGAGTGGAGGACAGGACTGGTGATGTTCTTGTGTTTCAGACAGACATGGTCATCAAACAGAACATCGGTCAGATGTCCGCTGGTGTAAAGCAGGAATTCTTCCGCAATAAGTATATAAGTCTCCTCCTACTTATGGTCAGACTTCGGAAGGATCTCAGTATCCAGTGTTGTGGTGTAGTGTAAATTATTAGCTTGCTCTACAGTAGCAGAATACTTTTCCTGACAATCATGCAATGCTCAACTTTACGTAAACTTGCTCTGATAAAAAATGATGGAATATTTGTTAGATCAGCTGCCCAAAGATCAACTTCATTGTGACATCATAATGTTCTGTCCATTATTAAACGCCATAACGCAAGGGGAGACATTTGGTTGGATACTGAATGTTGTGTATTGTATACATTTTATGTTCTACCGGGTTGAGGATGTATAAATGTTTCACCAAGAAACACACTTAACACCTTTTTATTAAATTCCTTCAAAGTCTACTACATACATTCAGTCTGGACAGTCTTGACTGGTTAGCAGAGGCGTACAATTCCAATGAGAGAATTCTAGTTTATGTTAACTCCACATAAATAAAGAGGACAAGTCTACACATTGCTGACAGACAGATACTTCATGGCTAAAATGCTGCAGTCACTAGACCGCAGCATGAAACAGTGGACGTTTGTCTCACAGACTTGGGTCCCAGAGAGCCACATATGGAATGTATAGCCTTTACAGTTTTTACGCAGTCTTGTATTTTCCAATTCTCTTTAGTTCCCTTTTTTAATTTGATTTTAGTTATTAAGCAACAATATTACTTTTCCTCATAAAGATCCAAGGTGCATGAAACCTGTTACTCGGTTGGTTAACTAACCTGACGTGCTGTAAGCAGGCTGCTCTGTGACTGTATGACCGGTCAGAAGTCATGTGATACTGATTCACCCCAGCACATGGAGTCTGTTAGGACAAGTGAAATCCCCCGCATTATGCTTATGCTTTACCTGTTGTTTCTTGGCCCGCTGTCTCTAAGCCGGCAGAGGCCCCTGCGAGTGCATGTTGTGTTTTCTGTCTGCTGAGGCACTAAGCCATCTTAAAGGGGCCTTTCAATGAGAAATGACAAGATAAGACCCTGAGGCACAGGGTCGCTTGTCTATCATGCAGAGGGGCTGGCATAGAAGTCCACAGACTGTACAAAAGAATCACAATTAATTTTGAAACTGATGACTAAATCAACAGTTTAAAGTGTCAGAGCTGCTTTTAAAGTTTTGACAATATGATCAAAAACCCAGATGACTTTAACCCTTAGTGATTCAACCTTTTATGGGATAATAAAAGTATTTAGGCTTAATTAAGTGCTGCTGAAGAAGTGTCGAAGAGTTGACACTCAACTTTTTATTGTACATCTGTGTCTCAGGCTATGGAGGGCAGAGGGCTTATGTTGTAGGAAATCACTGGGCCACATGCTAATCTCTGTTGATGGTTTATGTAACTCCCAGTATCACATGATCACACGTCACCGCCCGCCCAGCTACTGTCTGTACTCAGTAATTCACTCACTAGTCAGCCATTCAAACACAAATGGATGACATAGACAGAGGAAGATTGAGGAGCACACATATACACGGTCATCATAACCTGGCACGCTGCCTTTGATTCCCTATGCAGCAGCACTCACTGATGCATCTATAGGGCGCGACCCAGATCCACTCACTCAAATTCAAGAAGGAACGAGGGGTGTCAGAAAACACTAAAACAAAGAAGCTCGGTTACTTGCGAGTGTACATGGTCCTGCTGACGGACGGCTCCATGAGAGCACAGGGAGTACGAGTGCAAGGCCATGACGAGATGGCAATGAAGCTTTTGTTCTGGGAGCTGGAGCAGCATCTGAAAAGGTAAAATGTAAAGACAGGGAATCCCCAGGGAGCGGGTACAGTGTGGCGCTGCCTGGGCCAATCACTACAGTAGCTGCACACAAAGGGCTGCGTGGCTATATTGTTCTTTCCATTCAGTCATCCGTGGCTTCAGGGGCAGCATTAACACCGAGGGACATTTGAAGCAGACACTATAAATGGGTTTGCAGGGTATTCATATCATACGGAAAATATCTGAGGGTGCGTTAATGTATACTCTGTGTAACTATCCAGACATGACATACATTTGTGGCATAAATGTGTGCCATGTAGTATCTCCAGGGGACCGTGAGTGATTAAACGCACAGCATGTTTCTTTTTTTGTCACTAAATTGCTTGCCATATTCTGCTGTTTTGTAACAGCTCTGTTGCCATCACGAAGATCCATCTGTTCCATTATCGCACAGTCAGTCACCCTATCTTCTGCAATAGTATAGCCACACATAAATACCACAGTATAATTGCTTAGAAGATAAGCCTTGCTCCTTTTCTGGCTACAATGTTGCAGCAGTTCACTGGTTACTGGTTGGTTAAGTTCACCTGTATAATGTAATGTGACTGAGCCCTGCACTAAACCCTATCTTGAAGTGTTTATCTGGTGTTGATTCGACTCCATGGTCACTTTTGGGCCGTAGTTTGCGGTGGTGTTGTCTTAGAATGCATTAAATTGAGAAGTATTTCTAATATTTTCCTTCTGTTTATGAAAGCTTCTTTATGACTATTTTCAAATAAACTTATATGTTTACTTACTTTTTTGTCTTTGTGTATTTTAAAAGATTCATGTTTAAAAATGATAAATTATGTACAGATGTAGTGCACATTTGTTTGAGGCAAAATCCTCTTATGTACTTAAATTGCGCAACACTATGAAAATATGTGAAGCTGAGCATTGGTCTGCATAGAATAGAATAGAAATACTTGATTGATCCCCAGCTGGGAAATTGCAGCTGCATAAACCGTGGGTCATTTCTCTCTGAAGTTGCTTCAGTAGGTCACTGGGCGATTCCACCACAGCATCTCTACCAACATTATGATAGTATGATATGATAGGTCAGCTGCGCTAATGGAAACTAGACATGGATATATTGCAGTAGAATTAAAACAAGGTTTACGGGATATAAAGGAAAAATCAATGTTGTCTACTTCCTAACTGAATTCAATTCAACTTAATTGTTTTGAATAGTTCAGTAACTTGGTTCCAGTTGGCTTCTTGTGTTTTTGACTCTGTATTTGTTGTTTAAAGCATTTCCTTGACATGAGACCTACCAAGGTGCATTTTCTTGGAACATCATCTTGTTTTTCTCTTTGCTAGTTGCCAGTTGAACCCTGTCTATTTCCTACCAAGCCTTTGTGTGCCTGTGTTTACGTTTCAGTGTGACCACTTTAGACATGGGTTTGCAGCATACTGGTTATTTGGGTCTGGATAATTAGCTAAACCCTTGCTCCAGTCAAAGAAGATACCGGAAGAGATAAGTGTGGCTTAGATCCTCTTATTAAGCTATTTGGCTTCTTGTTAAGTGCTAAAGTGTTGGATTGGGATCAGAGGTGGGCAGCAGTTGACATCACAGGCTATGATTGAGCTTCTCTTCTTGGTACCTGTGCTTAACAAGCCTGGACTGTGCTGTGATACTTTACACTTGCTTATTAATGTTGGCATTGTGTTGATGACTGCGGTCATGTACAACATATTCCAGTTTTTGCCCTTATTCTGAAGAGGGCAATATTTCTACTCAGCAATTTACATGTAGTGAGCAATGAAACATAATATTCCAGTTTACCAGTTTTTGACCCGTGACAGACTTGTTTGAGTGTACGAACACAGCCTCCTTCTTTCATTCCTTCAAACACCTTCTTGAAAAGTTTGCCTTTTTTCGGCTTTTACAAAAAACATGTTGACATGCAGGTCTTTCAGCGTTTCTCCTTCCAACCACAAATGGGCATGCATCTCTACCACAGCCCTGCATATTGTTAGCTAGTTGGTTTGTTTAAATCCTGAATAATTCCGGCATATCCGACATATCTTAATCAGAAAATGCTACATTCATAATATCCTAACGTGAACACAACGTAAAGTGTGCATGTAACCGCAGTGACAGTTTAAAAGATTAAGTGCATCTCTACTTCTCTTCATTGACAATTTTGTAAGAAAAGAAGTGAAAGCAGTGTGTGTGCGTGTGTGTTTCAGTGTGGAGGAGTTGTTGCTTTAGGTGTGTCTGACCGTGATACTCCCCTCTGTAATGGCATTTTGGGTTTATAGTAATGTAGTTTCAGTCAGATTGGCCTCATTGATCTCCCATGTCTTCTATTGTCCTTACAGACAGTTGACAGCTGAGTAATCTTCCAGTAAATTGTATCATGCAAACACCAGTTGTCAACCTGGGGTCTGCACACCCACGGGGGAGTTAAAAAGTGCACAAGACATGTTTTAATCAAATCGGAGACAGTGCAGCATGTCTCCATGACAAAGAGAATATGCCTTATTTTGGGAGTAGGGAGTATGTGGTGTGTGTGTAGCCAGTGAGATTTGATTGACAGAACCTTTTAACAGTTTTAAATCTGACAGAAGTTAAACCAACTGGGATTAAAATGTTGTTAGTAAATTCAACACTGGGACGGTGTACATCTGTGTGCACACTGTTTTCAAAAACGTCAAACCTTTGCAACGATTGCTATGCCCTTTAAAGTAGTCCCAGTCTCCAGCTACACACATGACAGCCTCAACATCTATTTTTTACCCCTTGCGCTTAGTAAGACTTGATCATTTGAAGTGAGATTTAAATGTTTTTCCAGTGCTTCTTGATGATGTGGTTCAGCCCCTCGGTTCTGCAGTTTTATCCAGGGCCACATGGGGGCAACATACCTATAGAAATGATATCTTCCTGTCCAGAGCATTTTAACACCTATTAATTTAACACCTATCCATGGTTCATTTCTATCTGGATATACTGCTCTCATTAGTTTAGATAGTATGGATAATACTATAATAATAATGTGTTGAACAATATGAAGTAGGACATTTTGGCTGTGAGCAGTGTTGAATGTTGGTGTCATTGTCTGATAACCTACATACTGTTAGGGTAAGCGTGGACTGAGTGCCTCTGTATACTACTTTGTTTCTATAAATAGGGCAATTCATTCTGCTGAAAGGGCTTCAGTGTTGTGCTGTGGTGAGCATTTGCACACATTCTAGCATCCCTAAAATTCAGGGCGGGGAAGCGTAAAAGTACATGTACTAAATACTAATTTGTGACCTACCAAATTAGTTTTTATTCTACAACAGTCTGGAGAAAAAACAACTGACCCCCCTCATGTAAGAGAGAGGAGGATCCCCTGTAACTTTCCCCCAAAGACGCAAAACAGTCTTATTGTCATGGAGATGAAAACATAATAACATCTCTAAAGGTTTGTGTGTTTAATAATGGCCAAGACAGCACTAACGACAGGCGCATTCACATTTAAACGGCAGTTTATTCATGTGTATTGTCGCTGTAATTCAACGACCTTAAATCCAGCCCTCCCCCCGCCTGTTTTTCAGTCCTACTGCTCTTTCTTCTTCCTTTCTCATCCGGTTTTCCCCGGTTCCATCCAACCTCCTCTCTGCTCTTGGAATATTTAATGCGGGAGTGTGTCAGCTGAGCGGCAGGTGGGGGCGTTCCTGAATATATTATTCAAATAGCACGCCTCTCGACCAATCAGGGGCCGGCCTGCCTGCGCGTCTCTGGGTAAATTATGCTGGTTTGGTCCAGAGCTGCAGATTTCTGTGTGTAGCACGGAGATGAGCTGACCTTGGGTTGTAGTCGTACCGCTGCGGTCGGTGCACTGCTGGAGCTTCGGACGGGACAAGAATAATAGAGTAGCGCGTGTGGATGTGTCTCGCGGAGCTGGTCGCGTGGAGGTCGAGTCGCGGACACGGTGTGGGTGTTTTTTAACGGACTGTAAAAACATGACCAGCATGAATACGCCGTGCTTCACCGTGGCCATGGATCTAGGCGTTTGCCAGCTGAGAAACTTCTCCATATCGTTCCTGTCGTCGTTGTTGAGCGCGGACAGCTCGCCCGTAAAGCTCGACAATAGGTAAATAAATGACTAAATACTGTTATAAATGCACCACAGCTGCTGTGTACTCAGCCGTCACCAGCAGCGCCGCCGCTGTGTGATGGAGGCTACGGTACCAGGACACCCAGAGGCCACAACTGCACAGAGCTGCTTCTACGTACACGTTATAGTATTAGGCCTACATGTTTAGGGTTCAATGTTTTCATTAATGTCTCCTTTTCTTCTTCTTTTGCAGTTCGTCTGGAGCTAGCGTCGTGGCCATAGACAACAAGATTGAACAGGCAATGGTGAGTAGCAGAATATATTGCATTCCGTTACGTGCTCTGCGTAGTAACCGAACGTAATACAAATGCGCGACTCGGACCAGAGTGTGTTTTCATTTAAATATACATACAAAATGAGGTATTTGTAAGGCTAACTGTGGACTACTTGGTATTTTCCGGTGATAAGCTCTTTAATAACTTCGTTATGATGGGGGCAAAGTTTATGTTAATGTGAAAGTATCTTAAAACTAGCGTCCTCTATAAAATATAGTAACGGTAGCTCGAACTAACCGCTGTAACGTTACCTAGCAACGTCACGAACTTGCCATTAGTATTTTTTGCTCTCTATATATTTTTTAACAAGTGCAATACATGTTTTTCCATACTTGTATTATAATCTTATTCAGAGCCCTTTTCCCAGAAACAGGAGTTTCGTTTTTTGTTTCACTCTGTCTTTGTTGTTGTCGCTGCTGCTGTCAGCTCTGTTGCTAGGCAAACTGGAAGGCTCTCACGCCTGGTTATAAATATCTAGGCCTCTGATTGGCCGACTTTAAATGTGGGAATTAATGACGTGAAACCCCGGGAATATACTCACTCACCTTTTCCCTTTGTCATCTGTTTATTGTGCAGTGATATCACCAGACTACATCTGATATGACACCAAGATCTGTTGGTCATTTTGTATGCGTGTTTAGCAACACATTCCAGTAGTGAACAAGTTGGCACTGCTCATCATTCATCATAATACCTAAACATTTTCCCTATCCTCTTAAATAGCTTTTTTCCTTCTGTATGATATAACTACTAGTTCAACTTTTCTTAAAGATTTCAATCTGACGAAGATCCATGTAAGATCGAGGCGTCATGATGACTAGGTGTGGCACAATTTGTCTTTTTTTTATCAGCATTATCGACTGTTCATTTTTGTTGTTAAATAAACAAACAAATCAATAAACCAGGGATTATCTGGCAGTTGTATAACATCGGCTGAAACGCCAAATCGGACCAGGGGTATAAAGTGTTGAGGTCCCTTCTCTACTTTTTACCTCCAGAAATTAATTCCATATGAGAAAAATCTGAGACATAAAGATTGGGCAATATAGTAGATACGGTTAGACTTAGTGAGGCTTTTATGTGAACGTGTTGCTATGTTCAACTCTTAAACCCATATCTCTGTCTGTCACAGGACCTGGTGAAGAGTCACTTGATGTACGCCGTGCGTGAGGAGGTGGAGGTCCTAAAGGAGCAGATCAAGGAGCTGATCGACCGTAACTCCCAGTTGGAGCAGGAGAACACCCTGTTGAAGACACTGGCCAGTCCAGAGCAGATGGCCCAGTTCCAGGCCCAGGTGCAGACCGGCTCCCCGCCTGCCCCTCCAACAGCTGCCACAACAGGTCCCCCAAGCACCGCTGCCCTTGCCCAGCCCACTTCGCACAGCTCTGGCCCGTCAGCGTAGCCTGGTCTGTACTGATGTACAGACAGATTGACTGTTTTTTCGGTTCTGCTACAGCAGCAGAGCTAAACCTTGCCTTCTACAGCAAGATGTTACGCTGTCAAGACAAGAATTTGCACATATTTATCTCTCAGAAGGATGCAGCCAGCGGGTGAGCGGTGCACTGCGTTACAGCATGGTGGTAGAGGGTGGTAATCTTGAGATGCTGTGTGGGGGGTTGGTTTCAGAGGAAGATTGAATCATCGAACATTTGCCAAATAACCCTTGGACATATCAACTAGAATGTCTTAACAAGAAGAAACAAAACAGCTTATCAGTGGCGACAATATACTTAGCATTGGATAAAAAAAAAATCACTGTGCCTGTGTCTGGATTTTAAGTGATGTCGATTTTACTGATGATGGCGATGGAAGAGTAGGAGGTGGAGGATTGTATTAGTTGTTACCTTTTTTTGCTGAATGATGTAAATAAAAGTGGTTCTCTCTGGATCCTGAAGTTACAGGCTGAGAGAGAAAAAAGCCTTCTCAGAGTGACAAATGAAGAATGTGAGCAATTATTATGACAAGTCCCCATCTGGAATGGGGGAGGGCTGGGGAGGGGGTGGGTATTTTGAACAACACTTGGCAGCATTGATGAAGTTACTTCATCTGTGGGATGGTGGGATGAACAAAAACGTGGTTTCTTATGGAGGTGATGATATTCTATTTCAGTATTTCACTTACAATCTCCTCATTTTGCCCTGGACAAAGCTCATCGTTGCTGTTTTCTCAACACTGCAGTGGCATGTAATTTAAACTCGACAGGGTTGAGACATTGGGCTTAGCTGCATTTTCTTTTTTTTTTTTCTCCACAAAAGTTTGACGGGCAGAAGATGATGTATATTTCTGTATAGTGTAAGTACCGTGTAAAATAGTGAGGAGAAGAGAGAAAAATCACAGAGGCTATTTGGTCACACAGATTGAAGCAGGTGAGCATGAACGTGCTGGTCTTGCTCGGTCTGTGTCGTCTATTTTTAATGCTGTATTTTCACGACTGTGGACGGACAGGAGTGTAGGTTATTTAATTGACAACACAGCCAACAACTGTTGTCCATATCCCTTACTGCAACATTTACTCAAACTGTAACATCATTTTCTTTCTGGAGTATTGCACCTGTATGATTTTTTGTTTTTTTGACAGTGAAGTACTTTTGGATGAACAATATCTTAAAACTCAACATAAAAAAACAACAAACAAGATGTTTTTTTTCTTTTTCATTCTGTGTATCAGTTGTATGCTCATGTTCTGTGCATGTTTCTGCAAAAAAACAAAAACAACAACCCGGATGAGATATTGTAACATACATACCACAATTGCACTTGACAGTTGCAAAACACAACTTTCAATAAACATGCTTAAGGAAGAATAAATACCTGGTCACCATCTTTCTTATTCTCTCTGGCTGCTGGGCTCAGTCAGTCTGTGGATGTGCCTGTGCGGATGTGTGCCAAGCATCTGACGTAAAGTCCCCTCTTCTTTATTAGAGGGTAATGGCTGCGATATGTTGTTGAACCCTCTTGTTAGCGGTGAGGTGTTAAGATTGAAGCTGCTATTCTGATTTTCTAGATTAATTTATGGTTGGAACAAAAATAGGTAATTCTTAAATTCATGATCATTTTCTTGGAGGATTGTATATGAACTCTGACAAATCAGATGGGGCATAGTATAAAAGTTCCCCTTTCTCACATGTAGCACACAACAGGATTATGCATGTCAGACAGTTTGGTTGAGGCGAAAGGGTGCGCGTGGTTTCTAAAAAATGCATGATTGATGAATACATATTGTGTCCGATTGAGTGGCTCTCTAGAGGGAATTGCTTTTAACTGCTTTTAAACTAAATAGAACAAGCTAAATTAACTAAAGTAACACTTTCAGAACTTGCCTCTTTACCCTATAACTACCAAATTACACACTTTTATAGGGACTTGAATTCAAATTGTTAGGAACTAGTTGTTCCCCTGAATGCCACACTAAAGTGGATTTCCTTTTGGTGGCATTTAACTGTTATTCTCCATCGACAAAAAAAAGATGTTGAGTATACTAATCCCAGACAACGACATGGGGAGCATCTCTTTGGGAAATACACTCACCACCCACTTTAGTAGGCACACCTGGTGCTTGATAAAGTGTCAGTGTGGTCTTCTGCTGCTGTCACCTATCTGCTAGAAAGTAGGTGGTGTTGTGTGTTCCCAGATGCTCTCCTGCGTTCCTCTGTTGGAACCAGTGGATATTTGAGTCACTGTTACCTTTCTATCAGCTCCAACCAGTCTGGCCATTCTCCTCTGACCTCTGGCTAAAACAAGGCATTTTCACCCACAGAACTGCCGCTCACTGGATATTTTCTCTTTTTCGGACCATTCTCTGTAAACCCTAGAGATGGTTGTGTGTGAAAATCCCAGTAGATCAGCAGTTTCTGAAATACTCAGACCAGCCCATCTGGCACCAACAACCATGACACATTCAAAGTCACTTAAATAACCTTTCTTCCACATTCTGATGCTCACTTTGAACTGCAGCAGATCGTCTTGACCATGTCTACATGCCTGAATGCATTGAGTTGCTGCCATGTGATTGGCTGATTAGAAATGTGCGTTAACAAGCAGTTGGACAGGTGCACCTAATAAAGTGGCCGGTGAGTGTAAATGAAATGGTTGTGATCAGAAGGAAACTTCTGTATTTAAAGTGGAAATCATACTGACTGGATGATATCTGACAAGACAAAGACAAATACTATAGTTAATTAATATTTTACCATGAGTGACAGGGATGACTCAGACGCTCAGTTGTCACTTATTTACAAGGACTGTACAAGATGTCCTGATGCTGCGACATGTAGTAATGTCATGAGTTGTTCATTCAGCCTTATGTAATGCCACAATAGATTTCCCCAAAACTTTGCAGGAAACTAATAAAACATCCAACTTCCCTTTGAGTAAAACTGCTACCTGAATTGATCCATGTCAAGCAGGGTGTGAAGACCCTAAAAAGGTGCACCAACTACAGCGTATGTGTGTGTGTGCGTGGAACCGATAAACACAGGTAGTTTACACAAGTAAAACTAGGTGCTTCCTATTATTTTGACATTTATTTGAAAAAAGATTCTTCTCACATAACACAGACAGATTCTTGAACAGACAGTTATGGCACATTGTCAGCAGCAATCACTGGCCACGCACACTCTCACATCAACAGTCACTACTTCACGCACACAGACACACACACACACACAAACACACACACAGATGCCGAGTGAGTAATGATACAGATATTCTCCAGCCGGCGTGGTTTTAGTCTGTCCATAGAAAAACTGTCAATACCACAGACTGCAACACTGTAAACGCTGACTGAGGGCAGGGAGATGTCCCCAGGAGGGGCTGGTGGAGGCGGAAGTCGGGGAAGCTTCTCTCTCTGAGGTCCGCTGGATCCGAAGCTTTGGCATCAGTTTCCGGGCCTCTAGAAGGGGGGGACGGGGGTGTGCAGGTGCAGGATAGCCAGGCTCAGAGGGCATGAGGGGGGTACGGGAATCTGGACGCTCCTTCTGCATCACATCCCCATACGGATACTCTGGATGATCTGAAATATGGCTGAGAGCACATACACAATACAGAAAAAACGAGCTGTCAAAACATTTTTCACAAAGGCCATTTGACACGTCACAGTAGGAAAAGCACATGTGCACATCATCAGTTTCAAGGTCATGGTGTTGTTTATGCTGTCACACTGTCATGACATACTGGAACACTTACTACTATATATCAAAGGGGACATAGTGTGCTTATTTTCAGGTTCATATTTACACTTTGAGTTTCTACTAGAGCATGCTTTCATGCTTTAAAGTTGAAAAAACCCAATTTCTCTCACACTGTCTGTCTGAATATTCATCTTCACCCTCTGTCTGAAACGCTCCGTTTTAGCGCCTGTCTATTTAAGACCCCCTCCTGAAAAAGCCCAGTCTGCTCTGAATGGTCAGTGTTTCAGAGTTTTCTTCATCGGCATCTCTGCACCATCATTGCAGTCGAGGAATGACTGTAACTGCACTGTAGCGGAACTTTCTACCTATATAAACTGTAGTATATTTATGACATCACAACCGTACAGAAGTCCTGACGGCTCATTTAAAGGCACGGTTTCTGAATACAGGCTGTGTGCATTTCCATCTGTGGATGGAGCATTTTGATACTTTCACAGTATTTATAGCACTTTCACCTGCTTTTTACAAGTACATGGAAATCTCACATTTCACAATATGGATCCTTTAATCCACCACCATATTAGCTACGTTATCTTGCTACTAAGTCAGCACTTAACTTTAAACAGTAATGCTAAAAACCACAAACCAAGTCAGCAACTTAGGTGTAATCATGGACTCTGACCTGAAACAGCCACATTAAAACAAATACAAAGTCAGCCTATTATCACCTAAAGAATATATCACGGAATAAAGGATTTATGTGTCAACAGGATTTGGTAAAACGTGTCCATGCATTTATCTTCAGCAGGCTCGACTACTGTAACAGTGTCTTTACAGGTCTCCCTAAAAAGTCCATCAGACAGCTGCAGTTGTTTCAGAACCTGCTGCTCCAGTCCTCACTAAGACCAAAAAAGTCCATCATATCACTCCAGTCCTCAGATCTTTACACTGGCTTCCTGTCAGTCAAAAAAATGATTTCAAAGTGCTTCTGTTGGTTTACAAAGCACTGAATGGTTTAGGACCAAAATACATTTCTGATCTTCTGCTCAGCTACGAACCATCCAGACCTCTCAGATCATCTGGGGCAGGTCTGCTCTGTGTGCCCAGAGTTAGGACTAAACATGGGACAGGTCTGCTCTGTGTCCCCAGAGTCAGGACTAAACATGGGACAGGTCTGCTCTGTGTCCCCAGAGTCAGAACTAAACATGGGACAGGTCTGCTCTGTGTCCCCAGAGTCAGGACTAAACATGGGACAGGTCTGCTCTGTGTCCCTAGAGTCAGGATTAAACATGGGACAGGTCTGCTCTGTGTCCCCAGAGTCAGGACTAAACATGGGACAGGTCTGCTCTGTGTCCCCAGAGTCAGGACTAAACATGGGACAGGTCTGCTCTGTGTCCCCAGAGTCAGGACTAAACATGGGACAGGTCTGCTCTGTGTCCCCAGAGTCAGGACTAAACATGGGACAGGTCTGCTCCGTGTCCTCAGAGTCAGGACTAAACATGGAACAGGTCTGCTCTGTGTCCTCAGAGTCAGGACTAAACATGGGACAGGTCTGCTCTGTTTCCCCCAGAGTCAGAACTAAACATGGGACAGGTCTGCTGTGTCCCCAAAGTCAGGACTAAACATGGGACAGGTCTGCTCTGTGTCCCCAGAGTCAGGACTAAACATGGGACAGGTCTGCTCTGTGTCTCCAGAGTCAGGACTTAACATGGAGAGGCAGCGTTCACTTTTTATGCTCCACAAAACTGGAACAAACTTCCAGAAAACTGCAGGTCTGCTGCAACTCTGAGTTCTTTTAAATCAAGACTGAAGAATTTTCTATTTCTGCTGCTTTTCAGTGAACTGAACTCTAACTTCTGTAACAGTAACCATCTTTTATGTTTTAAAAATGACCTTTTATGTGTTTTAAATTTATGTTTCATGTGTAATTTCTCCCAATGCCTTTAATGTTTTATGTGAAGCACTTTGAATTGCCTTGTTGTTGAAATGTGCTATACAAATTAACTTGCCTTGCCTTGCATTGTCTTGTCTTTCTATATTAGCATAATCAACCACTATATTAGCTACATTAGCTTACTATCAACAAAGGCAAAAAAGGCATAAAAGGTGCATACCTGATCCACACACAACAAATACAAAGAGGGCAAGCAGCCAGGGACCCACAGGATACTTCTCTTCTTGTGGTCGCTATGAGAAAGACACACACACACACACACACACACACACACACACACACACACACATATATAACATTAGCATTACTGCTACAACAGAAATGTGACAGATGCTTTAGAGCAAAAGTAAAACAGTTTGAACGTGAATCGTTTACAAAGAGACTTCCTATTTCCACCACTGTTCAGGTCCTTTTGCTTGGTCACTTGTCTTTTGTTGGACGGAGTTGCTCACTAAAATGTCCCAAACAACAACTTTGTGGTTGCACTGAACAAACCCAAATGTCTAATTATACACTGGAAGGTGCTGAGTTAGTGTATTGCGGCTCACATGGAAAGGCTGCGAGGAACAGCATGAGTCGTCAGTCTAGACCAAGTTAGGGAGAACCCATCAGCTGCCACCAGATGATATCATCTGTTTGGACATGTTTCATGCCGCCGGAGAGGGAAGTTGTTACAGTCAGTGATGCTGGAGGAAGTGGAAAACAGCCTGAGCAGCCTCAATATTTTTTTCTTTTAAGCTGCTGTTTGAACTATATTTAGTGTCAGAGGAAGGGTAGGATAATAATACATTGTGAAATTGTCAGGCCGGGATTGTTGGGTCGGGTTGATAGTGAGAGAAAATGTATTTCCACAAACAGCTCATGCAGAAAAACTCCATAGTTAACCTGCAAAAGGCTTTAACTCACCCACAACCTTTAATTCATGTGTCAAATAGAGTCATTGCGTCAAAGAATAAGTTATTTGGGACGCTCCTTTTGGGGGGAGGGGGGGTCGGCGTAACCATCATCTGCACGCTTCTGCTGTTACGTCACCTGATGTATCAATTTAGCAGACTCGACCGCCACTCACTATTTATGCAATTAATGAAACATGGGCTCAGCAGATTTTGACAATGACGTGACTCAAACAATAAAATAAAATAATGTATTTGGGAGAGTAAAACGATTCAACTGAGAGGAAACATGATCTCTTTTCCACAAAGACATACTGTATATAACCAATAACTGTTCAAATGGTAGCAAATGTGCTCAGTAATTAGCCTTAATGTGCTAAGAATGAGAAATGCTCTTTCTGTTGTGCACAAGTAATAAAATGTTGTTGTTATGCTTGATGACTCTAGTTTTTAGGTTGTTCCTGTTTCCTAATATTTGTGGACTGTCTCAGACCATAGGAATAACCTCTATGAACTTTGAAAATGGGCGTAGTTCCCTTTTAATTACTTACACTATGAGGTAGCTATGGTATGTCTGAATTAACGGAATACAACAACCTTTAAACAATGTGTGGATAGCAAAAGAAAATGTGCGTTGTGATTGAGCGGTTGGAAGAAAAAAAAATACTCTCTGCTGTCTACGGAAAACACACTTTCTTGTGATGATGAGGTTTTAAAGCAGAGAGGATGGCTCAAAGAGAAGAAAATGGAAAGAAGACTTGTGTCACACAGTCCTTCTCAGCCTTCCTGTTGTCTTGACCTTGCCAACTATTGGAGCAGCTGCTAAATGGACCTTGAGGTGAGTTTGTTTTGTCGACTGCTGTTTCCGAGGTCAAGTACGAACTTTCAGCCAACACGGATGAGAGGTCCTTGAAGTGCTCCGAGGAGCGGGAATTTCATTCTGCTGACAAACGTTATACAATCAAAAGTGAAATTGTTTTGTCAACTGTCACAAAGCAGTAAAAAATGTCCATTTCGCCAAAGCTGATGTCCTCAAAATGCACTACACCTAGAGATATTCAGTTTACAACAGCATTAAAGTAGTAGTAAATGTAAATGTTTGGCAAACTGGCTTGATACATTACTTAAATGATTCATTGATCAGAATAGTTGTTGATACATTTTCTCTAAACTGATTAACAAACCTATTGTTTCAGCACTAGATAAGAAGACGTATTATGCACAAAGCTAAGAAGTCCAGACCAAACTTACAGGTCTGAAAAAATGAAGCCAATGTCAAAGACTCCAAGCTCCAAAACAGAGCAAATCCCCATAGAGCACCATGTTAAAATGACCAACTTTACAGCAGAAATCTGCATTCTTCCTCCAAAGTTCATTTCACTGTTCGTCATGACAACCGTACTAGGGTTAATTAAAGTTACTTAAAGTTATGCATAATTAAGGGTGTGACTGCTTTGAGCTGCAGGTGGCTAACGTTAGCTGCTAGCTGCCCGCCTGCTCTGCTCCTGTCACGACACCTCGGCTCTCGGCCTTGTTTGCGCTGTTGGTGCATGGACACAAAACTGACTGCTGTTGGTGCATGGACACAAAACTGACTGCTGTTGGTGCATGGACACAAAACTGACTGCTGTTGGTGCATGGACACAAAACTGACTGCTGTTGGTGCATGGACACAAAACTGACTGCTGTTGGTGCATGGACACAAAACTGACTGCTGTTGGTGCATGGACACAAAACTGACTGCTGTTGGTGCATGGACACAAAACTGACTGCTGCTGGTGCATGGACACAAAACTGACTGCTGCTGGTGCATGGACACAAAACTGACTGCTGCTGGTGCATGGACACAAAACTGACTGCTGTTGGTGCATGGACACAAAACTGACTGCTGTTGGTGCATGGACACAAAACCGACTGCTGTTGGTGCATGGACACAAAACTGACTGCTGTTGGTGCATGAACACAAAACTGACTGCTGCTGGTGCATGGACACAAAACCGACTGCTGTTGGTGCATGGACACAAAACTGACTGCTGTTGGTGCATGGACACAAAACTGACTGCTGTTGGTGCATGGACACAAAACTGACTGCTGCTGGTGCATGGACACAAAACTGACTGCTGCTGGTGCATGGACACAAAACTGACTGCTGTTGGTGCATGGACACAAAACTGACTGCTGTTGGTGCATGGACACAAAACTGACTGCTGTTGGTGCATGGACACAAAACTGACTGCTGTTGGTGCATGGACACAAAACTGACTGCTGCTGGTGCATGGACACAATACCTGACTGCTGTTGGTGCATGGACACAAAACTGACTGCTGCTGGTGCATGGACACAAAACTGACTGCTGCTGGTGCATGGACACAAAACTGACTGCTGTTGGTGCATGGACACAAAACTGACTGCTGTTGGTGCATGGACACAAAACTGACTGCTGTTGGTGCATGGACACAAAACTGACTGCTGCTGGTGCATGGACACAAAACTGACTGCTGCTGGTGCATGGACACATTTTCTAATAATAAGGCTTGCTGTGGAGTAAAGTATGTGCTCCAGTTTTTTTTTTGGCGAGTGAAATTATTATTTTCCAGCGTTTCCCACAGATTTTATCCGTGGTGGTAACTGACTGGGGGAGAACTGTCAGCTTCAGTTGCAGCTCAGATTTAGGCAGCACAAATCGCAGACTTCCCCGACATGTTGCTGCTGTACACAGGTTAGACCCAGCGCCCCTGCTGGCCTCCAGCCTGCTGTGACGGTTTGCGCTGCCTGAAGTTGAGTTGTTACTGGCGCTAAGGAACTCCTTCTCCCGGCTGCTGCCCTCGGCTTTCCTCCCCAGCAAAGTTGTCCAGCTAGCCGGTTAGCCTTCGCTAGTATGGAGCTTCGAGCCAGACTTTATTCAGCCTACTTCGGCTCCATTGTGCTCCACCCCTTTGCCCATTCTGGATTAGCTTTAGAAACCTGTGGGTGGTGTCACAGAGACTATATCCGTACTTTAGACAGTCTTTGGTCCAGACACGTTCACACAAACATAGAACTGCAGCTAATAAATACAAACTCTTAATGTTGTCTTTATGGCTTAGAGACTTAGAGGTTTGTTCTATTAGGCCTATATGTGATATATATATATATATATATATATATATATATATATATATATATATATATATATATATATTATCTCCCAGAGCTCCAGATGTTTTGTTAAACACAAGTCTAAAATAACATAGATAGAAGAAAACTATGACATATTGATTGGTAATGCTTGTAAGCATTAGTTAATAATGACCACATTATTATGTGTTAATGATACCACATTAGTGTTAATAATAGCACCATTAACATGTTTATTGTTAGATCATAAGCACTTATCAGAAATGCATTATTATGCACTTATTGACAGTTAACTATGCTTTTTACAGCTACCAGAGCTAAAGTGAGAACCATGCTTTGTTGACATTAATAAATCAGTAATTATGCATCATTATGATGATATTATTAACACTTAATACTGTATAATGAGCATCTTAAGAGGACTTGCAGGTCTTTTTACTCTTATTACAAGAAGACCTTGAGGTTTCAGTTCTTTTCAGCCTTTATATCCTAAAACCTGCTCATCTTTTATTCTCAGTGTTTGACTCCAGATAAAGTAATGTCAAGTGACGGAGGGCTGAGGGCGGTGCACAGAGTGAATCCACTAGTGTGACTAAATGACACGTTAATGGAGCAGCTCAGCTTGGTGGCTCATAATAATGTCAACTGAACATTTCACAGGAGGACCACGCGGTGCTTTTAAATGTGTTGCTGGGTGACATCAGTGTGATATGCAGGATGCACCCTACGGCCAGCTGGCATCCCCGTCATCCCCATCACCACCATCACCATCATGCTGCTGTACTCATACCGGAGTGAACGTCACCTATCTGGGCTAATGTCATGCTGGCATCTCGCTGTCAGTTCGCGGCTCACCAGCGTCTTGGCCACGTTTCCTCTCTGCGTGATGTTCTTGCTGTGTTTCTCGTTGGCCATGCGGATCCTCTGCTTCGCCACCATCTTCCGTCACGATTATAAATACCCAGGATAAATGATGCTGCTTTCTTTTCTCAAGCTGCAGGCTGTCGACAGCACCCTGCATCAAGTTAGGAGCTCTGGGACACAATCACACCAGAAACGCGATGGCTTTTCTTTCAAAATACGAGCACGGGATGTCGGTGACTTAGAATTCAATATGAGCACGTATGTATGTTTCAAGAGGAGGCGCAGGGGGATATTTTGGAGCTCATTTTACAGAACTTAGCCAGTCGATTTGCATTCGCCACGTTATTTGATCGTTTTCTTTCCTCCAAGTTTTCAGCGCAACTTTTATTGTGAAGGCGATCACAGGAGCTCACGTGCTGCATCTCTGCTACCTTCGCGTGGCTCCTCTGTGCACCTGATCGATAATGGGTTTTATGTGATCACGATCTGGGGAGATTAAGATGAAGTCAACTGTGATGAATCTATTATGTCACAAAGTCAAATGTATGTATTTATGAAAATAAATAAATAAACATCCCTGTGGGAAATCCAGGAAGCACATGAGGATGCATATCTATACATGTAACAGATAAACAAAAATACCATTAATATTTAAAAGGTATATGTGTTATTTGTGTGTAATATGTGGACTATATGCCTTTGGGGAATATTGTAATGATGTCATAATGAGACAGGAGATAAAAATGATTTTCTTTCTTGACTTTAACCATTTAAAAATGCTGTTTCACTGAATGTCTTTCTTCTCTTTCTGCATGGAACTCAGAAAATGTTAAATGCTTCTGCGTGTCTCAGATTCACGTCTGTGGCTGCCCTGTGTAACTTTATTTATTGCATTATTTCATATTTCTGCTACACGGGCTAACAGACGGGCAT